>NW_022170403.1:43202676-43217570 GCF_008802855.1 Photinus pyralis
CAATTTATTTTGTCCTTGTTTTAGAATCGCGTGCCAGAAATAACCCAACTAGTCATTTAGAATAGTAGCTGGTTTTTTAGGTATTATATAAGTAAGCGTAGATCGTGCTAAGTAGGCGAAATAGTTAATAAATTAATCAAAAATTAAGATGAAGATATTTATAGAATTCGTCTTGCAATGCTGAACTAATGCGATCATGTTAAGCTCGTAAATTTTATGACGTTTTAGAAAATCTATTTGCCGTAGTTATAGCGTACATGATATCTTGATGTACATACAGTCAATTAAAATTCTTGCTCGTCATAATTTTTAAACTAAAGATAGACGTATCCGTATTAATTTCATTTTATATACGGGTTAGTTTGTTTAATTCTATCAAAGTGCTACTTATTGCTTTACCGTTTTGATTTTTTCTGTCTAGGTTTTTGTTCCGCATTTTTTTTGTAGAACTTTCGCTTCGTAAGTAAAAAAAAAGGTTTCTTTTTCCGTTTCTACAACTTTCAAGTGTCTGTCTTATTTATATTTTAGTGATTACACATTTCAATAAAAAAAGGTGATAACTTGATAAATGTTACACTCTGCCTTAATGAACTAAATCTTTCGTGTTTGCTACATAAGTATCGTTATACAGTCAGTTCATCTTTTTTTTTTGTTTGCGCAAAGGGTGGAGGTAATTTGCAGCGGAAATTATTCCAACCCTATAATGGAATTCACTTCGATTATAACCTCTCTGACTTATCTTCAGAAAACATTTTTACTTAGACAATTCTTGACATTATAGTATATTATAAATAATAGAGGATCCATCACTGATCCTTGGGGAATAAATCCGGAGTTTTGTTCTATAAACATACTATCGATGACCTACTAGAGAGGAGCTTTCCAAGTTCTCAGGGCTGGAATCACGTTTTCCTTAAAGTTTTGTTAAGCCCTGGTTACAATTACGTCCAAAACGCTAAACCACCATACTTCATGATTAAAAAAGTACTAAAGGTACCATCAAATTTAAATGAATTGAAATAAAATAAATGAATTCAAATATACAGGAGAAATGGGCGAAGTTTAAACAAGCGAAGCCTAAAAACATTGCTCTTGGACGTGATAGTTTCTTTATTTTCTCAAGTAAATATAAATTATTATTGGTTGAGTGTCACTGTAATTTTTGATTGAGGACCACTGCTATTGCAATAGCTTCAGTCAACGAGCATAATTGTGTAACGCGTAATCTTTTCGTACTTCGTTTTCTTTTCTTGATTTTTATTAATAACGTTTCGAGTCGTTGTATCCAGTTTTGAGAGAGGTTTGGAGCGATTGTCGATTTAATACCATAATTATTATTAAGTATCATCAATCTTTGGTGATTAATCGAATTCACCGTTGTTTTTGGGTTTTGAGTTATAATTATCATTGGTATATGTTTATTGCATTTTAACCTCTGCGGGAGGGAGCGCAGACGTATGTACAAGGACAACACCTTATATATCTGGGATGACCTACAGTAAACAGCGCTTGGAATTTCGTTAATGTTAACTAAGTCGTTAATGCACTTCACTAGTGCACTAAGGTGGTGAGTGCGTTAGTTCTCTGTCGCAATTAGTGGTTTTTGACCGGTTTTGGGATTTTAACAGAAAACTAGTAGTGCATTAATTGCATTAATTTGTTTAATTGTTGTCGAACGCTTATGCGGGATGTGTAACTCGGACTTTATTATAGTCCATTTTGTTTGCTAGAATTTTGTGATTAATTTGATTTGTGTTTTTGGAATAAACTTTGTCTGGGTTAATTCATGTAAATCGTGTGTTTATTCGAACCCTTCACGTCATGTAGATGTAGATGTTATTTCGGTCTAAACACCAACAATAATGACGGGATGAGAATATTACAATTTTTTAAGGGAGATTAGGTATTTACGAAATAATCAGTTAGTTCGTTTTATTTGAATGTGTATCTCAGTGTTTGTTTTTCTTCTTAGAAGCACGTAAAATTTTTGTTTAAATTTGATATCCTTTGTAATTTATTCAATTTCAAGTATTGTAACGCACCGGTTACTAGTAGGACCCGTGTGGCGAGTTGTACAAATGTACATAGTTTTTCTAAGTTAAGTATAGGTAAGATAGGTAGGTTAAGGGTGTGAACACCCTGTATATATTTGTATTATGTTACGCCTCCACTGGAAAGGACCCTGCCACGATATTACGATACTTGCGATAATGCTTATTGATTGTAATGGAACTCTACTAAAAAGCATTTTTCCACCACCCGTAGCCACGGAATTTTTGGAATCAAATTTGCAGACTTGAATAGCATGATCCACATATCGAATTTTTTGTGATCATTTAATCATAATATCAACTTAAATCGTTATTTTTTTATTTGCAACATTTTCAATTAACTACATGCGAAATTAGATCACCCACTAGTAGGCGGGGGACACTTTGTAACCCGAAGGCCCAATCTTCAAATGAGTATAACTTTTGTCCAAATCCAAATTTCACCACTTCTTTGGGGGTGGCTCCCAAAGTGCTTGCTCTGATCCCCTCTATCACCCAATGTTTTTTACATGCGGTCATGTATCACACTGTGTATTATATTTTTATAAAAATTGCTAAAATCTAGAATACCACGATGTAACCATTTGATTAAAAGATCTGCAATTCATAGCCTAAACTTAAGAGTAGACTCATATACAACAGCGCAGCACAAAACTAAAAAATGTGAGGGTTGCTTTAGCTATATGGCACCATTACTATTAAATTCAATTCCTACTGCATTTTTTAATAACAATTTTAACCGTTTTTGCAGAGCAGTCGGTGAATTTGTAAGTGAAACTAATTTATAGGACGATTACGGTGTTTTTTACTCGATGTTGTAAGGATGAATTGAAAAACGGGGTAGCTGAATTCATACCCTTGTGGGTTTCCTTACCTTTATTTAGTGTTTACTAGTTTTCTTTATTGTCATTTTGTTAAATGTAAGGCTCAATAAACATTATTATTATTATAAGTATAAGACACATCTGGTCATTGCGATACGAAGTTTTATCAGGCGAAAATTAATTAATGCATGTGCTTTATCGCTGTTAGCAGGTAAAGAAGTTTCGAAGAATTGCGCGTTTCATTTTGTAGAAGTGAGGACATTTGGCGTGTTGCGGCGTTGATTGGCGAGTTATTTGAAAGTTAGTGGAATTGGTACTTCCTTAAATGCAGGAGACAAAGAGTCAATGCGGCGGCTGCTACTGCTAGTTTTCGTGAGCCTACTGTACTTTTTTACGCTAAATTACGTGCAGTCAGCCCTATTTGTTTTGTTGAAGATGCACTTTTTCATTTTTTTATAAGTAATAAATTTTTGCAGAAGCACATTCACCAAAGTTATGTGAGAAGTTTAAACGTGCGTTGTCTGATTAGAGAAAAAGTTTTGTCGAGTTGAAAAAGGAAGCAGTGTATTACAGCGACGCCTTTTTGTTAAGGTTCTCTTTTTTTTTACGTTAAAAGTTTCTATTTTAATTGTCGACTACCTGTGTGCGGGCTCATAATATGTCTAATCAAGCGTTGCGAGCTTTTCTTTCTTACTGGGATTTTTAAAGTTTTTTCTTCATTGTTTCAGAATACATTTTTACCATTGTCGATCAATTAAGTGTATCTTTATTCGAATCTAAAGTGCGACCCACATTCATGTCAGATTTTTTTATTCCTGCAAATCTGTATTTCGGGTTGTGTAATAAGTTTCAATTTTGTTTTGAGTACGCAGTAATATTAGGCAAGGACTGGGGAGTATTTAGGCAAATTCAGATAATAATGAGTTGTCTCGTATGCCTTTGATCAATGAGAACATTGATTTTGTAAAGAAGTATATTGTCCACAAATTCCGAAGAGATTCAGATAATGCCAAACCATTTGATTTAGGGTCACAGTCTCTTTTGTCAAATTTACTCCAAATTTTGCGTAGATTAAATCGTGCTGAATATTAATATATTGTCATACATTAAAGTACACATGCAGTCAACACTAGTCTAGAAAACATCTGTTTCGGGTTCTTAAGAGCCGACTTCCATTTGCCCAACGCAAATTGTTCTCGAGTGCTGGATTGTAAACCTTTTTCATTTAAAATGTTCTCAAATTGACACAGTGATATAAAGTAAGATCGTGCAACAAGCTTTCGTTAGACATGTCAATTCAATTGATTTGAAAACTTTTCAAAAACTTATTGCTAAAGCTTTTGAGCTGTAATGAATAATTAAATTTACTTCTACGCATAGAAAATTTACAGACTAAATAAGCCAGTTAGTCTATGAATATAACAATTCTTCGGCATATCGTAGACATAACTTCCTGCTTGCACTTTTCTAACCTAATCACCTATTGTTGAATACCTTAGCTCTGGGTACGACTTGAAATAATGCAACTTTTTAATATTCCGGCGACTGTAAACGTGTGATGTAACACGCAATGGCGCACCATCCTGTTGAAACCCTTAGCTTTATTGGGTATTTTATCTATGGCTCTAGATACTAAAATGTGGAAGACCGTTTTAAGTTCTTGTAATTTCCGTTACAAACTTTCGGCGTGCTTTAATACTATAAGCAGTCTAATTAATCGAATTCCCGTTTAACTAAATGCCACACAGTGAGAGCGGCCAACGGAAATGGAAGAAGCACCCAATCAGGTTGTAAATACGGTTATGATTAATGGTCACCAATAAAATGATTACCTGCACAAAGTAAAATGTAAAATTTTTGATCGGAGAAACAGATTCGTATATGCAGTTACTTCCCAACTTGTTTAATTAATTTAGGTTCTTTAAGTCATGCAATAAATTTAATTTAAGTACCTGATGAGTTTAAGATTTCTAATATAGTGGGTAGGTATATATCTCTATCTACCGGCTGTCACTTTAAATAAAGAGATCATGGCTCTATTATATCAAAGTAACCACAGGAACCAATTTGTGATGAACGACATCAACAATTTCTTTCAATCGTGGCCATTTTTTAAAATACAACTTACTCTGGCGGATCTTAACATCCGAGGATGGTGTTTCTGTATCCTCTTGTGTCTCACACAATTCAAGGTTTGCTTCGATGTATAAAACTGAACTTTAGAACATTTCATATTGTTCTGAGTTAAGCTGAAATCTTATAGATGGGTTAAACAATATGTCATAATAGTAGGGGAGCTAACACGAAATCCACTGAACGAGAATGATCAAAATTTTAACCGATGGTGTTCCATTTTGCCTTATCAGAGTATGCTAAAATCGATCGTCTGCCGCCTCAGGTCATATGACTTAAGGCGCTGCGGGTACTTCTTGCGGTACCAATTCTGAAAGGTTGTTTTTCGAGAAAATAAGTTATACACCAAATGAAAACGTTGATAATAGCTCTTAAAAAAATATTTAAAAAAATCGCGGGCATTTGATAACTCCGTAAAAAAACAATTCTTAGTCGGTTTTTCACGAAGTTTCTACGGATATAACTACGTTACGGTTGGACGAATGAAGCTGATTTTTTTTTACAGACTGATGATAGGTACTACTAATGACTTAACGGTGTTTCGTTTTTAAATTTTTTCTCTAATTACAAGATTATCTTATTATCTTAACATTATAAGATATCTTATAATTAGAGAAAAAATTTAAAAAAGAAACACTCTCATAGTCATTGGCTGTACCTATCATTAGTCTGTAAAAAAAATCAGCTTCATTCTTCCAACGGTAACCTAGTTATATCCGCAGAAAGTTCGTGAAAAACCGACTAAGAATTGTTTTTTTACGGAGTTATCAAATGTGCGCGATTTTTTTAAATATTTTTTTAAGAGCTATTATCAACGTTTTCATTTGGTGTATAACTTATTTTCTCGAAAAACAACCTTTCAGAATTGGTAGCACAAGAAGTACCAAGTACCCGCAGCGCCTTAAGTCGTATGACCTGAGGCGGCAGACGATCGATTTTAGCATACTCTGATAGGGCAAAATGGAACTCCATCGGTTAAAATTTTGATCATTCTCGTTCAGTGGATTTCGTGCTAGCTCCCCTACTATAATGTAATGGAGTATTATGAGCATTTGTTGAATATAAGTGTCTTCTGTCTTCCAAGCTCTAATTACGTAGGTATCTACATAATTATACAAGGTGTTCCAACGACAATTTGTACTCCCCTACAACTCGGAAAAATAAATCCAAAAAGCGATCGATTTTTATGCAAAAATAGTTCTTACAACTCTTCACTTCTCAACTCTGTGCTAGAAATTGCAACCCCCACAAATTTTTAAACGTAACGATCAAATAATCCATAATTTGGTAAGGGTTCTCATTACTTTGCGATATGTGGCTCATTAGAAAAAGCTTGGTCCAAGAATCCCGTGCATGCCGATATTTTTGATTTTGCGCATGCGCAGTGTCAAAAATTTGGTTTAATGCATGTGCAGTACAGGGGCGGCTCTCTATAAAGAGCCAAGGAGCCATGGCACCACCTCAAGGAACCTGCTAATTATCAATTCTTAAAATATAATTAACTATTATTAATTGTGCTCACTAGAGTACATAATTGTGTTTTAAAACCTTAAAACAAAAAAAGTAAATGATTTGATAAATTAGGTACCAAGAAAAATTCATTTGTGCTTATCCGTGGACTTCAAATACGGTCGAGCCGTGCCAAACTGAAACTGGCTCGTATTTTCCTATAAGTGTGGACTTCCGCGGGGAGTAGAGGGGTGGGAGGAGCGAAACCGAAGTAGCGTTTTATACGTACAACTTGAGCCATCAGAAGTTTGGCTCATAAGCACAATTGAATAATGTGTACGTGTATTACTATGCTTTGCGCCGTTTTCCTTGTTTCAGTCGTGATAAGTCAAACAATTTTTTTACTTCTGTGTAAGATTACACATACACTTCCCGGATTAATTGTTACGTAAAATACACAAATTAAAAAATCATTTAAATAAACCTTTTTCCATGCAATCTCTGGAAGATAGACTTTAAATAAAGCAATACCGGACTTAAATATTGTTAGAAAACGAAATGCCTCTGAATCTTCTTTAAGAGGACACGACAATAGCGATAAATCCGAAAATAAAGGAGTACATTGAGAGAATTAATAAATTTCAGTACTTGTTTAGATAAAGATTTGAATACTTATTTGTACAACTATTGTTGAAAATGATACTTCGGCCTCATTAATAAAACTGCAAATAAAATGTTGCTATTGTTTATAGATCGGACTAAATGCTATGGAAACGGATAGTACAAATCGTGAAAAAGGTAACACTTTCCATACGATTGTTTGTCAAAAAAAAATCCGCTAATTCTCATCTAAAACAACACGAAATGAATTACTGGAATGCATACTTGAAGTATACTTATGAAACAAGTCTCCAAAGAAATTAAAGGGGCTAGATTTGTTTCCGTCACGCATTATAAATATTCGAATTATACTCAAAATCTAAATAACTGGAATATGAAAACAAAAATTTGTAACTATTAAAATAATGGGGAGGGGGACACAATTTGGCACTACCTTCTACGCAGCTCACGAGCCGCCACTGGTGCAGTATGAAGATATTTAAATGAAACTTTATATGTAAACACTACAAATATAAGTAAAATTAACGACGTTTTCAAAATGTTGTTTTGCGCATGCGCAATGCCAACTTCCTAATTTACGGAAGCATTTAAATGAAATTTAATAGGTACATAGGCACTTGGTATAGTACATGCAAATCTATCACCAGTTTTAAAATTTGATATGCGCAATGGCAACTTTCTTATTTATGAAAGGAGTTAAATAAATTAATAAATAATAATAGATATCATGTAGGCACTTTAAATGAAACTAAAACCAATACCGGTTTCGAAATTACTGTTTACGCATGCTGTATATTTTATTTATGATGAAGGTATTCAATTTATATCCTTTCTGCAGTGTGTTACGCTAAGCAAAATATGTCTACTAATGTACAACAGAACAGTCAAAAGTTCACGACCATAACACTAGACTCAAGGGCAATATTCGTACTGACCTTTGCAGATTAGCAATATCTCAATTTGGTATACGATATCAGTCCCAATTTTTGTTTAATTTTCTCCCAGATAATATACAATCATTACCTTTTTCTACATTCAAACTGAAAATTAAACAAATTCTATTAAGTAATGCTTTTTATTCGTTCGACGAGTTTGTTAGTTATTGTAAGTCTTCTCCGTTCATATACACAATGTGATTGTAACTATACGTCCGTTTTATTGTCTTATTGTTTTATGTACCTATCTTTGTTGACGAGTGTAAGTGTATAAACACAACACACAATAAAATATTATGATTATTATTATTAAAAATAAAAAATTCCACATGTAGACACTTCGAATAAAAGTAAAACTTATGCTCATTTCAAAATGTATAGACTTCGACGATAGGCGGCTCATTCGAAAGAGAAAATCAGTTAAAATCTAAGATGGCGGCGGAAATTCGAATTTTAAAAATTTAAAGTTTCTTATATCAATCAAATTTGTTAAACATGTCCCATATTCCCTTGCGTTGATTTTGCTTTCAAACAGCCTTACTTACACCATAGAGGAAATACAATTCTACTCTATGCTTACACTAGGTGCACAATTACACTGACCACAATTTAAACACTAGGTATTCTTCTATGTATCGTGATTTAATAAATGACGATTTAAAGTTTACTTACTATTTGTCGCATCCCTAATCGCGCAAATTGCACATCCTCGAATGTGAATATGCCGCTTTTAAGTTGTACTATTGTTGGTTGCAAAATTGCACTGATCACATTTAAAATTCTTCAAGTAACGTGATAAAATTTAACGTTTTAAACTATCCTTGGTCCTGAAGGTACTGAGTACGGCAAAACAAACAGTGCAATTGTGTTCTTCCACTACATTCGCTGTGGTGGTGATGGGAACTGGAGAGGGGACACATTACGTCCGGTCACTCACCCCATTTTTAGTCGTAGCAATGGTTTGGAGTGGAGAGCATCGCGGCTTCGCCGTTCGCACGTTTTTTGAAAATGATCGTTCTTTCATTATCACTCAGCGTATCTTTCGACGACACTTTAACATTCCACGTCATGATCCTTTTCCGCACCGTAATGTGATCGCGAGTTGGGTTCGTGCGTTGGAAGAAACTGGTTCAACACAAAGGCCAAGGCCAAAGTGCCGTCGAAAGATACACTGACTGATAATGAAAGAAAGACCATTTTCAAAAAACGTGCGAACGACGAAGCCGCGTTGCTCTCCACCCCAAACCATTGCTACGTCTAAAATGGGGTGAGTGACCGGACGTAATGTGTCTCCTCTCCGATTCCCATCACCACCACGGCGGATGTAGTGGGGGAACACAACTGCACTGTTGTAGACCGGAAAGGGAATAAACCGCAGTGGACATTAGGACGCAGACATTGGAACGCAGGAGGCGAACATTAGGACGCAAACATTACGATACAGACATTAGGACGGGGACATTAAGACGCAGACACTGGGAGGCGACATTAGGGAACAGATCCTAGGTTAGGACGAGATGTTAGAGCGCATACACAGATGAAATAAGTAAAATAACATGGGTTATATTTAATTATACCTTTTATTGTCCTACCTGCGACCTAATCTCTGCTCTGTAAAGTGGCCTACATGCTGCTTGCGTTTTAATGTCCGCGTCCCAATGTCTGCGTCCTAATGTCCACTGCGGTCTATTCCCTTTCCGGTCTACTGTCTTGTGGCCCAATCTCCGTGTCCTAATGCCATAGCACCGATTAAATATGATGAATTGAGGAAAAGCAGGCAAATCAATTTAATTTTTGTTCAAGAATGGAAAATGACCGATATTTTTAAATAATGTTTTTTTTTTGTTCTTTTAAGTGTAATAAAAGGCAATTTGCCTTTGTATTATATACACCCTTCCAAATTTCAGTGAAATACCAAAAGTTATAATTTTTTTAGTGAAAAATACAAAATTCAACCGCCATCTTGGATTCTGACTTAATTAATGGGGATTTTGAATATGTAAAACGGGCACTTTTCACAATAAAATGCAAAAAGAATCATTTATGTGTGAAGTTGGCACGGAAAATGGGTACCCTGTACCTCAAAAAGGGGTGGACGTGCTGGTTTACTTTATCTTGCACAATCAAGCACAAACGATTGGCACAAAACATTTCGCTTGTGCTTCCATTACCGTGCTAACTTCACGCATCTTCTTCTCGCTAATGCTACTCAATTGTCGCTGCGTAACCCACCCCTCAACGCGTGCATATGCGGCCTCGTATGCTGGACGTGAGTTCGGAGGAAGTAAATACGAACTAGCTTCTTCTGCAGCCGCTTCAACGTCGGATGGAACACATTTTCATCGAAATCGTTCATTTTGCTAGCAAAAAGTTCCCAAACGCGATTGAAACATAAAGGCCGATTCCCATTAGAGCAGCATCGAGCAGCGCGGCGCGGCGAAATGCTGCTCTCAATTGTTCGCATGTAAATAAGTGGATTCGTTTTCACCTAGGCAGAGCGGTGCAGAGCAGCGCAGCAAATTTTAAACGCGTCGGGAAGCATTGGAATACGCGGCGATGCTTTGAAACGCGCCGCTCTGATGCGTGTAGACGGATAAGTGGGAATCGAGGAGCGAAGCAGATCGGCGTCGTGCTGCGGCTTGTGAAAAGCATTTATTTATCTTCTGTGTTGAGTTTGCGTGTGTTAGTAGATTCGCTATGGACGGAGAAATAATAGAAAAATTAATTGTACTCGTCCGCTTTCTTTTACTTCTTTTTTCGTCGTGTACATGGCATAGTACCGCTATAAACATGAAATCATCTGGTGATCATGACGATGATGGCTCTTCTTCGAGCGTGTAGTCAATTTGCAACTTGTTACATAAATAGCTAATTTGCACTTATTTTTCAACAGAGTTTCGAGAGCGGTCTAAAAAATTCGAGAAAAGTTTCTTCGAAGAAACATTTGGTCTCTATCCATTATATATTTTAGAAAAAAAAGTGTCCATAGAAAAGGTTTATTGCAGGTCATACTTTTTCAGTCATAACCCAAAAAGCTACGGTTTCCACAAAAATTTCTTCTGAACTTAATAAAAAATTGTAACTTTAAAAATATAATTGTGCGTTTCTTTTAATCCCATTAATTATCTATAACTTTTTCCTTTGTCATTTTTTTCTAAAGTCAATAACAGGAAGGCAGAGGCACAAAGCGAAATAGTGAAAATATCATTTTTACATTTTTATTAGGTAGCCATTCATTGATTCCAAATATTAAAAAAAATTGGTGTGGCTGGCACAGACGCCACCCGCATGCGCAATTCTGCCCTGCGTAACGCAAATAAGTTAAGGTGGTTAGTGACGGCTGTATTGTAACGAACGATCCGCCGTACGCATTTAAATCACGTGCATTGTTATCATAGGAGTGAACCTCAATTACGTGTTGGGTCCCTCTTTTGAAACCCGAAATTTACACAAAAACAAGAGACGCCGTTATTTACACGCTCATTACAATGTTTCACTGTGTACCATCTTATATGGTTACCGCTCCGTACGTAACGTGTGGTGTAAGGGAGAGAGGAAGTGTACTTCTTCTGGCATGCAACTACAACAGTTCGCTTGGTTTGCCGTTAGCAACTATTCCTTTGGTTACAGAGATTAAAATTCTGGGCAAGGAACATTTATTTGCATTTCGATGGTTATACCAAGTTTGGTTATGGTGGTAAATCTCACTTATTGTAATGGCATAGTACATACCTCCTTTTTTGTATATCTACTGCTCCTTAAATGTATGGTCCGCGTTTTGATAAACCTTATTTGAGCCAAACATCTTACGACAACGCCGCTAGATACTAATAAATTTAAAAAAGCAAGAATACATTTATGATGCATGCACACTAATTTGATTAACTGCGAATGAATAATGAAGTAGATCGCATGTAATATTGTTTCATTTTTTTACATTTGAAGCGTTTAAGGCATAATATTTAAATTAGAACGATATGGTTGTCTAAATATTGCCAAGTCACGCGTGTCTTCATCTACATACTGGTCTATCTCAAAGATGCTATTAAGAAATGTAGTTTAACATTTTTGCTACTGCAACGGATACGAAAAATTAGCATTTAATAAATACGTTAGAATTTAATCGTTTTCGTTTGTGAACGCTGCAAATCACTTTCTTTGGAAATGCCATCAAAAGGAAATAATACTTGTCCACCTTCTCAAGCTATTAAATCTTTCCCATGTTTATGTTAGCGGTAAAAAATTACAATTATTGTTTTCTGGACCAATAAAGTTGTTCCTAACCGAAATTCTCTGCATGTAGCCGTTTAATTGACGGTCATTGTAGTACAAAAACAAGAATGCCTCGTGTGCGTGGTAAATAGTTTTGGACGTATTTCATAAGGAACGCCTTCGCAATCTCATAAATAGCTTAATACAACTAAATAGGGTTATCTTCTTAAGTTTACTTTTTATTTCTGTAGCATACACCCATACGGCATACTGAATATATTTAAAAAAAAAACAATGATGATGAATAGACGGAAGTCCCACATAATATGGTTGGAGGTTTGGTAAACACCATTCTTATTCGTTTTGGCGCTTACATTAAATATTTATATTAGCTTACAATTTCTAAACAAATACACAATTTAGTGTATGATTTGAATTAAATGGAGTCTAAAGTACTTGACCGGGTCTCGTAACGATTTCTAAGCCAAATTCGGTACCTACACCACCTACGCAATTAACTAACAATACAGTTGATTTAACGGCTTCCGTTTGGTTTTTAATTGCCATGACGCTTGTGTGCATTGTTGACATACATTGATGATTTTTAACTTTTGAAGTGCAAAGAACTTTGGGGCGCTTCCTCTTTCTCCAAACACGAACAGATGCCCTTTCCATTACAGAATGTTCAGAAATCGTTATACATAGACTCTGATTGGAACAATTTTTCTCCCACCTCCAAACATACTTGAACAGATTCCTCCTCTCCTACTATTAGGACCTTCGGTGGATTACATCTTTATACCATATAGTCCGCCGTCCGTGAGGTAGGGAAGACTTTGTCACTGTATTTCCACAAAGTTAATGTCGAAAAGCAGATTTAAAAAAAATATTTTCCCATTTCTCCTTGAGAAATCAAAACCAGCGCAACCGAAGAAAGGCAGAAGCCGGTGAACTAGTATGATACAGGAACAAATTATGAAGGCATTACCAGATGAGTAATTCAGTCAACCTATGCCTACAGCGTTTTATACGTGGAACATCTACTACAACATCCTACTAATTTTAATCCTTCAATCCGGGACAAAGTAAACAACAAACAAGAGAGGGATAACAAGAGAGAGGGAAACTACACCTGGACACTCTACGTAAGAATTCTCAAACAAAATCAACTTTCTCATGAGCGAGATACCAGGGAGAACACAATACCCGACAACACACGATGAGAGGCTCGTTCCTGATTGAAAACTTGTAATCCCCACCACAAACTCTGTGTACCGCGTATTGGCTCATTGCCATGATCGGGAATAATTTTGGGCACTACCTTTAAGTTTTTGGAGTTTACGTTGGGTTTAGGTTTTTTAAATTGTTTTAGAAACCCAGTAAATTTTGAGTTCATATTAATTTTGGCAATCCGAGTGATAATGTAAAATACAATTTTGAAAAAAGGTTTGTGAAAATAAAGCAAGTAAATTTTGTGTTGAAATGTAGTTGTGGTGGTTCTTTTGAAGTCATTGGCAGTCACCAATACGGGACGACGACAATTTCGTTTATTTTCAAACGTCGTTTAACTGTAGTTACCTATAGCGACAGTTTTATGAAGGTTTAAGTGTCACTTTTTTGACACCTATTTTGAGCGGCGTATAAGTGTTATACTCCGGCGGCGTATAACATTTATACGCCACTCTAGTGAAAACAAAATACACACTTAGCATTTACGTCCACGAACTTTATATTTCTATTTATCAAATCAAACAAAACTATACCTTTTCTGCAGAAAATTCTACTTGACGTTAAAATTAAACGTGCAATTATTTCAAGTGGCATTTTGTAACATTGGGCTTGTATTGGGTTCTGAAATCTTCCCGAAATCTTTATGAATTTTCACTGTATCATGCAAAAGGATCTTGGTGACAATGTCTTCTTTATTCTATAACGATTCTTCGATAGGTACCCTGCAGCAACTGCATCAGATTTCCACCCTCCATGTTTGTGTTAAACAGGTAATATCACCTCTGCAATCTGCCAACACAGTTGAAGAAGTCCTCCTCAAGAAATGACCAGTACATTCCTTCCCATTTGGTATCTTGAAGTATATAGGACCATCTCGGTACCGTAGATCGTAGATAACTGCTTTACAAAAATCGAAAATTGTCAAGAGTACTTTAGTGAAATTGTCATTTTGAGTTATACTGTAGTCATGGATACAAAGCAATGTTATGCTGATATTATTTGCGGTACCTATTGAGTGCATCTTTACCCATTTCCTACATTATATGTAAATGACGTTTGAAAATAAAATATAGTATTTCATCCGAAGTATAAGTTACTTTATGTGACTCGTATGAATTTAACTCGCCTCGCTACGCTCGGCGTTTAAACTTTCATACTCAGTCACATAAAGTGTAACTTATACTCCTAATAAAATAAATATCTATTTATCTAGGGTCAAGGAAAATAGCAGCTTATAACGCTGATATTAAAAATAACGACGTTATAATAATTTATTTTGAAGAAAACACTTTTACATAATTATTTATGGCGACGCATTGTTAATTATTTGACAACAACTCTAAAACAAAAACAACACAATATGGGACGCCTATCGTAGTTGGCGGGAACGCGGCCATGCCTTCTGCCATGACTTTGGCTCCTAGGGGAACAACTGCCCT
>NW_022170403.1:43217670-43243437 GCF_008802855.1 Photinus pyralis
TTGGCTTGTTCCGTCTGCGGTCCGTGCGTAGTCCAGCTGGAGAGTACCAAACGAAGACCAAGATAAACCACCATGCCTGTGATTGGTCCAACTGAAAATCGAATAGCAGCCGCAGTGGGCGGTCCGAATTCATTCGACTTCCACATCGATCGTGCGACAAAGTGAAGTTATCCTCCAAGTCCTGGTGCACTTATGAACTAGAGGTATTTATAAACAATTTTCCGTTGTTATTAGCCCCGTGGTAGAGTTATTATTGCGTTGTTATTAGCCCCGTGGTGGACTTGTTATTGCGTTGTCGTTTATTTATTATTATAAGATTATTATAAAGTGGTATGTTTGTAAAGGCGATTTAATTACCTACTAGTGTTGCGTTCAGAACAGTGCTTATTAGCACTGTTTGGGTTCATTTTAACGACTCGAACCTGGAAGCGTTACTACACGCATTTACAGCAGTTTTGTTTTGACTTTCGATTACATTGGATGATCGTTTATGAAATACGAATTAAGTTTCTTTCTGTACTCAGCGGTTTTGGAGTAAATACTTTGATTTTAATTCAAGTAATAAATACAGATTTTCCTTTGTATGCAGTGACTTTTTGTGTATGAATGAGTTAACTTTATTTTCACAGGAGTGTACCGCCTCACCCCCATTTCTCTTTATATGTGTTATTTACAGTTAAAAGCCGATTTCTAAGAGAAAAAGAACTTAACAGGTTTTAATAAAGATTATTGATTTTATTCATTTATCCTTTCCCCTCTCCTTGAGGCCAGAAGAATTATCGACTGAAGCTAGCCGGCGCCCAACAACCCTTAGTTTAGATAAGAAGAACCACCCCCAAATACAATATTTCGAGAAGGAACGGTAAAGAGAGTTGAGAAGTAACCAGCCGGTTACAGTACGTAATCCATTCGCACGTTACATTGTTTACTACCAAAGTTGTGTGTTTCTGTCCATATTCGTATAAAAACTGTGTATGAATGGTCATGTGGTCGCTATGAAGTAGATATCAATATGTAATACATACTTCTGATTGTAAAAATAACAAGGTTTAGATGTACCTACAGTAGCGATCTTTTTTAGGAATTTGGTTGGAAGGCGAAACTTTCAATGAAATGAAAACGCATGCATATTATTTATTAATATTTCAGGACTTAATAATTTTGTATTAACCAGTTGAGTAACATAATAATATTCATTTATTACATAGTTTAGGGAGCTTCTTTTTTTCTGCACTAGCTTTCTTAGCTTTCATACCTGCCTGTTTATAAAATTGCTTTATCCTCATGGATACATATAGGAATATTGCGTTCGATATAATATCATGTTTATGCTCTTCACAAGGGAATGAATAAATGGTTGTAGTACTAGAAAATAAATCTTCAGTTGTCTGATCAAAAAAATCGACGGACGCAGCATGTGGCATGACTCATGAGGATGAGAGTATTTTCAACAGTTTTTAGCAAATTAAACATCTCCGCATTTGAATGGTTTAATCCACCCCGTGATTTTAACGTAGTAAAATGCGCTACTGATGCATTTTATGAAGGTAACAACTCTAAATTCAACAAAGGCAGTTTACAATTGCTTGTAGGTGACCGCGCGATACATTAAATAATACCAAATAATGCGGAATGGACGGAATGAGCTTTCTCGGTCTCGGGTGCTCCTTTTCTAATAGGTCGGTACTCGTGCGACAGATTTCCGTGCTTCGCCGGCTCACCTGTCTATACCACCGTGCCTTACAGTTACAGTAAACTTAAAGTTTAAGGTTAGAAATTAAAATACTAATACGGGTGTATCCACTGCTGTCATGTTTGTGCGACGTCATGTACGTTTTAGAAATCGTCTGAATGGTATCCAAGTAAACTGTATTGAAGTGTATGTTTCACTAATAATGGTCAGTATTTTAAACATCTGAATCTGATCAAAGAGCAATATACTTTTTGATCTGATGTAATTATTTTTATTTGTTACTCAGTTGTAAACGTTGATTAACAAGACAAAACGCAAACGGGTAAACGTCATCTTTAAACGCTACTGACTTGTAAAACTGACAGCTGACGTGTAAAAATTTTACAAGTTAGTAATCTAGTAATTTCATTGGCCAGAATTAATGCGAAGTCTCTGTTACATGGATCACATGATATTTTAGACATTTCTTCAAGATCAATTAAGAACTAATTATTTACGTTTACTATTGTTTACAAATGAGTAACAAATAAAATATTGTACATTATACGCCAGGTAATAGTTTTTACTGGCTCTAGGAGATGACAGGCTCGCCTGACGGCTCGCCAGTCAACTTCTATCGCCAGTAAAAACTCACTTACCTGGCTAATAATGTAAAATACTATCATTGTTGTGAAGTGAAAAATCACTATTGGCTGCACTTTGACGTCCGTCCGTCCGTCTGTCCTTCTAAACCACTGAACCGATTTTGGCGATAAAGGACTCATTTGAAAAGGCTTGATCCAAGGATTCCGTGCATACCCATATTTTTTGGTTTTGGCGCATTCGCAGTGTCAAAAATTTGGTTTAACGCATGTGCAATGCTAACTTTTTTATTTATGAAGATATTTCAATGAAACGTTATATGTTAACACTACGAATATAAGTAAAATTAACGACGTTGTCAAAATGTTGTTTTGCGCATCCGCAATGCCAACTTTCTTATTTATGAAGGCATTTAAATGAAATTTTATACATAGGCATTTGGCATAAAGACAAATCTAACACCAGTTTAAAAATTTGGTTTTGCGCATGCCGAATGGTAACTTTCTTATTTATGAAAGCAGTTATACGAAATATCACATGTAGTCACCTTGAATGAAACTAAAACTAATACCAGCTTCAAAATTACTGTTAACGCATGCTGTATGTTTTATTTATGCAGGTATTTAATGAAATTTCTAATGTAGACAATGCGCAATGCTATTTACGAAAGCATTATTAAAAGTTGCATATGTGGACACTTCGAATAAAAGTCAAACTAATGCCCATTTCAAAATGTGTATGCTCCACTATTATTCGCATTAAACTGTATAGACTTCGACGATAGGCGGCTCATTTGAAAGAGAATGGGGAAAGGATCTCGTGCCTACCGGTATTTTTTTCCTGGTCTTAGCATTAATATTATTAGGAGAAAAATACGCTCTCGTGATTTATGTTTGCATAATGACTTTTTAAACTTGTTTTTTAATTCATCGCGGACTACTTGATTAAAGTATAAAAACCGTTGTTATAACTGGTATGTTATTTTCCATCTTATGCTATGATAGCTCGTTGAAAAGAGAATAATATAATATGCAATTTGAGTCTAATCGATTCAACATTCACAGTACCCTTTTCGCATCTCGACCATTTAAAAACCGAATTGCAAACTTTTTTATTTATGAAGATATATTCATATTCATATTCATATTCATATTTTTTATTTGTGTTGAATATACATAAAGTATTTACACACGTCACAATAAGCAAGAGATAACAATCAGATATAACACACTTAAACAAAACATTTAGACTCTAAAAATTCTCTGGTAGAGAAGAATGCTTTTCCGATTAGCCACTTCTTTACTGTACGTTTGAAGTTATCATACTTCAAAGTTGTTATTTTGTCGGGAAGATGATTATAATAATTAATAGATTGCCGACAATGACTGTTTAGGGTTCTTGTTAGTCGGTATTGGTTTGTGTACAACTTATTTTTTGATCGGGTGTCATGAGAGTGTAGATCTCTATGTTGTATACTGGTCTTTCCTGGTATGTACATATAGAACGCATTCTAAAATATATAGTGACGGAAAAGTAAGGATTTCGAATTTTTTAAACAAATCTCTACAGTTATCTCTGTATCCGACATGACCTAGAATTCTTACTGCTCTTCTCTGTAGACTAAATACCCTATGACTATCTGCTGCGTGACCCCATGCAAGTACAGAATAAGACATTACAGAATGACAGAGAGCAAAATAAACAGATTGCAGTACCTTACTAGATACCTCATGTTGCAACACTTTTAAGATATTTATATATATATTTATATATATTTAAGATATTTATATTTTTGGCTAGTTTTTGAGCCACTGTATTAATTTGGTGATCCCATTTTAAATGTGCGTCGATAGTAACACCTAAAAATTGTACGCTATGTGTGTTTAAATTAAATTTGATACTTGGGCACTTGGAATAAAAGCAAATGTAACGCCAGTTTCAACATTTGATTTTGCGCATGCGCAGTGCCAGCTTTCTAACTTACGAAAGCATTTAAATGAAATTTAATACTTACGTCAAAGAGTTACTCTTTCCTTACGTACTCGGAGTAAATAGCAAATCTAACACTACTTTAAAAATTTGGTTTTGCGCATGCTATAACCATACCGAGGAGCTCGTTTGCTATATTTATTTACAAATTTATTGATATTATTAGTTTATTGGTTAATTTCGTTTCAATTTACTTTGGCTTGTTTTATAAAATTGTACGTTTCTACTTGTCTCTTGTACGGAATTATGGTATGTTAAATAAAATTATTTTTCAGTAAGCATGATAATGTGGACAGCCAAATAGGCGAATCCCTATTCTGTTATATCCACTCTTCTGTGATGCAGTAAATATTATTTTAAGTTAATAATGACGGGTTACAGTTTTACTTTTGTAAGTTACAAGAAAAAGAAAATGGCGAGGTGTATTGGAATGCGACTTTAATTAACTTTTTTTCACTATATCATTTGAAACTGGGAGAGGGCGACTTATTAAACCCACTCACACAAACAGACTTTTTTTTCCTGTGATCTTTTGACTAGGATGCTGCACGATTTTATTTAATAACCTCAGACTCTCTTAATATTTCAGTCTAAAATATAAATCACGAAGGAAACTTTTGAATTTTTCCGTTTCTCTTTTATATTAAAATGATGATTAATGCAGAGGGATACGTTGCAATATTATGCCTAATACATGCTAATACATCTCGAGTTAGAATGTCATTTTCAACTTTATACTGCTTATATAACGCTATAATATCCATTCTTTCTTATGTAAATCACGTAACGATTTCATACCACGTGATATTGCGCAAATAATGAACATTTCGTGAAATATTTACATAAACACAGAGTTACATCGTTAGGTATAAAGGACTTACCTTTTTTGCAAAAATAAACACATTTATTTCACTGGAATTACAATGTTCATGCGAAGACGTTCTATTTGGTAAACTTTAATGTAGGTATACTGAATTCACCTTACCCAATTTCGACGTTAACATAAATTATCCATTGTGCACTTGACTCTACACAAAGCAAATTGAGGTTTAGTGCATACGTATTTATATTAATGAAGGCAGCGAGACGAGAGTATCTACTAATTTCGGTACCTTTGGCAAGTGCCTAACAATACGGGTTCATACAATGCTAATGATTATCACGCGTTTCCATATTTACCCCTCCATTCGTGTATACCTAAACATTGTACCTACAATTCCTTCTACACTGAATCTAGGTAGATCAAAGAATAGGCACCATTAATCTTGCGGTTCTTGTTTGCTTTGAAGTTCTACTATTCAGTCAGCCTCATATATGAATGAGAAAATTCGTAGCAGTTGTCAAAAGAGGAATCGATAACTTTACCTATATAAGAAGGGTTTTGTACGAATATAGAATTCAATTTCATCTTCGATAACCGTAAAATTATTGGACTAGAAATATTTAGGTGATAATAAAATCTCTCAAACTTCTATAGGAAGCCTTACTCAGCGCGGTAAAAAGCGATCACTTTAACTGTAAAAATAAAGTACAATGGTTTTCAGAGTGACGAATTTTGTTTGATAGATCGTCTATAAAATAAGGACGTTCAACGTTATCTTCCGAAATATACGCACAAACCAAAATGTAATGGAAACTCACATTTTGCTCAATATTATTCAAATCAACAATCTGATTTATAAGTCTACAGTTTCTGAAAGAGTTTTTATTTATTCCCGCCCCTTTTGGTGGCAGCGATGTATATATTTACCCTAATGATATGAGGTGGCTATCTACTGTAAACTGCTAAACTGTAGAACGTTACCACACACGGTGATGTTTCCAGATTATTTTAAATGTATTTCAACATATGCGTTGGCTCATACCATAAATTTTATAGCTTCCGCTCGATTTACAAGCGATACCAATAATTGTGTGTGCTATTACTTTTCATGTCCCAGCTTCGTGTCCCATTCTCCTTACTTATTTACATATTCCATTTCTATCTTGCAGTTACTCGATGTATTCGGATGGTTAAGTAATTTTTGTGTTAAAAGCCAAAACTACGCGCTTCTAGGAAGCATATACAGTGTGCGTGTGCATCATTAATATGTAAATGGAGCGAGTTCAAAAAACGCTCGGACAAGGCTAATGGTATTTTCGAGGGTATTTTTTGTTGCGCAACTTTTTTACAGGGTGTCTTGTAACAGTGGCCAATGCAAACTTTTTTATTTTAATTAAAAACGCATACAGGGTGTTTTAAATTGAGTAGGATAACATGGCTATCTTTGTTATTATTATACTTACAGACCCGGTTAAATTGGCAAAGTTGTGTAGTTTTTGATGCGGATGGATATATTCCGATGCGATATTTTGAAAAAATAAATCGTTTCGTAGATAATTGGAAATAATAAAAATTTTTAAAATGGCGGATCGAGATATTGACATTAACTGACTTGTTTTAAATGGACGCCATATTGGAGTTTTACTCAGTTTGATACAGTTTTTTTTCTCTTTCCAACCATGTATAACAAGTTATCATTCAAATAATAAACACGGGTAAAATTACAATTTTCATTTTTACTTTATAGCTAGCCATTGAAACAAAACTAGCATAGAGGCCTAATTGTCATTTTACAGTGTAACATTTGTTTGATAGGAATACATTGCGCAAGGTAATTGCTAAACGGTACCGAATGTGCTTAGTTAATAATGGAAAACATTTGCTGTAGGTATTTTTAAATTCCGTCATTATATTTTTTATGTTAATTAATAAAACTACTGACCGGCCACAGAATTGTAACATTGCAAAATGTCAATTACTTGCTGGTACCATGGCCAACTATGAAGAAACAAGTAAAAAAGTAAAAAAAGTTTTCGCCCTAAGGCAAATAATTTCAGTGCATTTTCCATGAATTGTTGATTACTTCCCAAAAAGTAATAGCTATGTGCGCTATGTTTTTCTTTCCTAAAGGCATATATGGTTAAAATTTCAAAGAAATATCTTCATAAATAAGGAAGTTGACACTGACTGCGCATGTTTTAATGTTTGCAATATCAGATATGTTTGCCTTTAACAGAAGCATCTGTGATTAACATTTAAAAAAGATATCTCGAGAAATAAGACAGTTGATATTGCGCATCCTGCGCATGCGCATATTCATCTGATGTTACAATATGCGATACATTTACTAAAAGCACCTTTGGTTAATATTTCAAGGGAATGCCTTCTTAAATACAAAAATTTGCATTGCGCAGTCTGCTCATGCGCACATCTGATTTTTTACTATATGCGATATGTTTGCCTTTACTAGAAGTATCTGTAGAGGAGTGGACTGTATTAATATGAATTGATCAAAAGAAACGCATAAAGACAACCTTATTAAATAACAAAAATTGCCTACCTTGCTGTCGCGCAGTAAGTGGATGATGGCGATTGTGATGCACGTTCGTTTTGCCAAGTATTTAGGGGTGTCACACACGAGAGAGAAATGTAACTTTTTTTCAGCGCACGCATTTGGTTGAGTTCTGTATACCGAAAGTTAAGGATTCAGTCGAAGAAAAAGGCCCACATCCGACTTCACACTTACCGGAAATAAAAAATGGCTTACCAAAGCCACTAAAATTTGGCCTAAAAGATGGAGCGTCGGTGATGTCGCGGGCGTTCGAGTCCTAGGATTTAGTTGTAGAGGTAGTGCACGTAGTGAGAAATATGCTAAATAAAATGTTTGGAACAGAAAATCTGACATGGTTCCAAGCGCCCAGGTGTTTTGCCATCACTATAGTTTAGAATCGCGTAACATTCGGTTGTAGATATATAGGTGTGCGTGGTGTTTCTGGTTAGATTAAGGCATGAAAGTCGACCGACTGGTTGAGTAATTTTATTATTCAGGGACATCTGAGTCTCGATTCTGTGGTATAAACCTAACCTAAGGAGAGAACACACAAGAGGCGTCGAATAATATAAAGGAGAGTGTTAAAAAGAAATAACGTAGAAACAAATAACAAAAGGGAAGTGAAGAGAAAAGAGAAAGAACTAGTGAGTCAAAGAATGTATGGAAGAGAAAAATAGATATAGACAAATATTGAGAAAAAATGAGGCTGGGAAATAGAAGAGAAAGAGGACAAGGAACAGAAAAGGAAAATGTAAAGAGAAAGAAATGGAGAAACAGAAAGAATGCGAAGAGAAAATCAGAGAAATAAAAACAAGGGTTTTTGGAAGGTGAGAAAAAGAAAAATAGAACAAGTGGGAGAGAAATACAATTAGAAGAGTGGAGACAAAATTTTGTCAAGTTACTACAAGGAAACAAGAAGAAATAGGGAGCTTTGGAAGAGGTAGGAAAAAAGGAGGTTGAAGGAGATGAGATAACATTTCACTTTTTAGCACCAAGAATTTTCAATAACATTCCTAAGTGCTTCAAATATAAACCGGCTTTTCTTTCACGGATAATGTGATAGCTGCTATCGTTTCCAGATGTTGAATTTTTAATTGAAGTACGGGGGTAGGTAGCTAGTAAACCTACGTGTATAAGCCAAGTTATCCACTTCTACAATATGGTATATTTAGAAATGTAACTCACTTATAAATAATTCTTAATTCTAGTACTTTGGTATATATTGTGATACACAAAAAATTATGTTTTGTTCAATGGTCTGGTTTTATTCTGACCGCAGACTTATTATTTTCATCTTTAGTTTAAGGGCGCGAGGGACAGGCTTACCTTAGAGGCCCTAAGTTTTTTCTCTAGTATAGCAAAAAATTTATTAGTTAGTTTGTCAATTAGATTGTTCATTACTGTTAATTTTATTGGGTGTTAATTCAACTACTCTGCTGCTGTACTTGAGCAAAAAATTCTTATTCTTATTCTTAGCTAACAAGAGAGGAGATCGAGCAGAAATTAAAAATACTGAAGAAATGAAAAGCGGAAGGGAGAGACGAGATCGGTAATTAAGCTTGGATTTTCGCCACAGATGTGATCAACGTAAGAGTAACAAATCTAGTAAACAAGTTATGGAAGGGAGGGGGTTTACTCGAAGAATGGAAGGAAGGGGTAATAGAATCGATCTTCCAAAGAGGGAACAAATATTGTGTGAGAAATTATACGGGAATTACTATATAATGATAGTATATATAGTGCATGCAATGATATTGAACGAAAGGCTAGAAAGAGAAATGGAAGGGAAGAGGATATTAGAGGTTTCAGAAAAGGGAGGGGAGCGATCCACTGCATATATTGCTGTGTAAAAAAAGGTCAGATTAGGACGTTGACGTTTGGATCGAGGCATTTGAAATGAATCCCGGTTGTTTTAATTTATTAATTTAATGTTACATCATAATTCCTTTTAGTCAATTTCGTTATCGGGATTATTTACGAATTAACGCAAACGGATTTTACGAATCGAGCTTGTAGTAGGTCTTGTTTGTTTATTTCATTGTAAAAGAACACATGGATAATTATCAATTATATCATTTGCATTATCAAATAAAATAAATATTGAATTTTAAAAATTGTACCTAGGCTAAACAACTTTATTACTGCATTAAACTTATTTTTGCATAACTATGCTGATAGAAAATGAGTGAAAAATGCCACAAATCACAAATACTTATTATGAAACAAATACATACGCGTAAGGTATTGGAAAATATATTATCCTCGCCATTAGAAATTGCCGGTACGTCATAAGTAAATGACTAGCTATCCAAAACGTTTATAGTAAAGTCACATGAAAAACAGCACATCAAATAAAGACAGTGAATATTCGAAGTGCATTTGAAGGAAACGAAGTGTTATGGAATGAGATAATGTGGTAGAAAGAGAAAAAGCAAAAACGAATAACCAATGCGTTTTGTAAACCGTATGAATTTGAACTCTCATTTGACTAAAATAGTTCTTCCGTATATTTGTTTGACAGTTGTGATTTTTAATCGTTTACCTGTCACGCACTTTTAAATCATCGGTTACGCACTTTTCAATCAGTTCTTTTCAGAACTAATCCGTCACTTACGTGTATCCTATTAATCACTTTAACTCTAAATAGCATTATGCGGGTCACTCTGTAATTGGGCACATGCCTGTTGAGGGCCCAAAACAAGAGGGGGATAATAATAAATAAATAAATAATAAATCTCGTCCGCAAAGGGTAAAACTTTGCATACACAAGCACAACAGCTTGACGTGTTAAACTTAGTGCAACATTTTGAGAAGGAGAAAGAAAACGATGGTCCATTGATACCCGTATCTGCTGTTCAAGAAGTAAGTGTGATTATATATACTTATATTTTCATTTAGTACAAGCACAAAATTATAGCGAGTGGCCAACGCTTTGGGTATATCTGAGAGGACGGTGCGAAGCATCAAGACAAGAGCGGCATCTAACCCTGTTTTGGAAAGCCCGCGTAAGAAACGGCCCCGCAAGAGAGCCAAATCTGACCTATTTCGTTAAAACATTTCTATACACGTTCCATACTGCGTAGGGTAGAAGGAGGATCAACATCAGGATCCAGTTGAGAGGCTGCTTATTTTTCATTTCTGATTCCTAGTAAAAAAAAATTATAAATATACAGTGATAGTGACAGTCGTATATTATAATACCGGGTGATCGAAAAAAACTGCAGACAATTTAAATTTGGCGCTTTAAATGTTTAGTGTTTTTTACTTAAGGAATTGTCAAACATGTTTAGAAGTTGGTTTATTTATGAATTAATTGCCATCCATTGGCGTAGTTTTTTATGTGAATTTTATTTTCTAATATTCGTACTGTGATCCAGGTAGTACTAGCGGTATACCAAAAGATACTGCATTTTCTTATACCAAGGTGCCACTTGGTACAGCTGTTCCTTAGAGCCATTTAGATGATTTGGCCCGAAGAACACTTGACATTTTCCGTGTGGGTAGATTTTAGAGGGGGTGGGGGTGATTTATTGTAAAAATTTTTTCAAAACTAAATATGGCCTAGAGACGAGATCTGGGTGTCGATTTCGTATGATTTTAACCCGAGGAATCCAATGGTAGCGCCAGAAATCTAATCCGGATACAGGAAGTCCGTGAAAAGCCGCCATTTTTGGAAAATGACAGACTTTTGATCGAATTATATTTCTAAGGCACACCGGGTCGTGTAAGGTGTCTAGAGTTATGTTTTTGGGGTCAGGGAATTCATTTATGATAACAAAAATAACCTACTGGCATCGGAACTGCATGAGAGGCTTCCCTACTGCACTTTTGAAGACGTCGCACGCGGTGAAACCCAAGATATTCCAAAGTTTAATACCTATATAAACTTGTAATATTTTATTTAATAAAAATACACATTAACAAAACATAAAATATATTAAAACATGGGGTAAAAAAATTGAAGAATATTCTATGAAGAATCACCAAGTACATCGCTGACCTCCTCTGAGATTGCGTTATCACCAATGAAAAGGAATTTCACATACCGGGTGAATATTTTAAAACCAAACGTAGGAAATTAACATGCGAAAAACGTTTTTTTGCCGATCGTTGCTCCCCATGTTAACTTAGAGGGTTTGTAATGACACCAATCAAAAGAAGTTTTTTTTCTCATCTAATGATATACGAATTAGCTTATTTTCAGGTGTATTTCTCATTATTTTATCAAAAATTCGGCAATAAATCCAATTAGCAAAATCATGTTAAGCCATGGAAATTTCCTAACTAATTGAAAGTAGGTTTTCACATGCACGGAAAACAAATATCGCGTACTAGAGTAAATATTTTCGCTGTAAACGTTGTTTATTATAAATACTTTTTCCTCAGTGAACCGCATTTTACAAAAAAATTATTGCCAGGTGTCATAAACTGATATTGATTTCGACGTTTGAATCTGCTTTTTGTCTTAGTCATGGCTAAACATGATTTTGGTAAGTGGATTTCTCGAGTTTTTTATAATATAGTGAGAAATACACATGAAAATGAACTAATTCGTATATCAGTAGACGAGGAAAAAAATCTTTCGATTGGTGTTATGATCAACCCTCTAAGTTAACATGGGGAGCAACTATCTACAAAAACCCCTTTTCCCATGTTAATTCCCTATGTTCGTTTTGGGAATATTCCCCCGGTATAAATATTAAAGGTTCGGTAGTAAATTAGGTATATGCGAAAGTATACAATATTCTTACCCTTTGTTTGAGCAATCTCCCATAAATTTTTGGCATGCAGGGGAACATGGCAATCCGTGTCGCCGGCAGCTGCACCGAGGGTCTCGCAGCCATACCTGTCCAGAGCATGGACTGCCTTCCATACATGTGGCAGCTTGGACTACAGAACCTTCCTGCCTTTGGCTTCAAGAGTCCATCCCCATCCTTCTGGACTTGTAGAGCTTCTCATCACCTGGTTTGCACATCCCCAGATATGGCCAGACGCCGCCCTCCTTATGTACTCCTCCAACTCGTGCTGCGGCGACACGGATTACCATGTTCCCCTGCATGCCAAAAATGTATGGGAGATTGCTCAAACAAACGGTAAGAATATTGTATACTTTCGATATAATTTACTACCGAACCTTTAATATTTATATGTAAAATTCCTTTTCAGTGATGATAACGCATAATCTCCAGAGGAGGTCAGCGATGTACTTGGTGATTCTTCATAGGTTTATACATTTTTTACCCCATGTTTTAATATATCTTATGTTTTTTGTTAATGTGTATTTTTATTAAATAAAATAATATAAGTTTATATAGGTATTAAAACTTTGGAATATCTTGGGTTTCACCGCGTGCGACGACTTCAAAAAGTGCAGTAGGGAAGCCTCTCATGCAGTTTCGACGCCAGTAGGTTATATTTGTTATGATAAATGAATTCCTTGACCCCAAAACAATAAGTCTAGACACCTTACACGACCCGGTGTGCCTTAAAAATATAATTCGATCAAAAGTCTGTCATTTTCTAAAAATGGCGGCTTTTCACGGACTTCCTGTATCCGGATTACATTTCTGGCGCTACCATTGGATTCCTCGGGTTAAAATCATACGAAATCGATACCCAGATCTCGTCTCTAGGCCATATTTAGTTTTTAAAAAAATGTTACAATAAATCACCCCCACCCCCTCTAAAATCTACCCACACGGAAAATGTCATGTGTTCTTCGGGTCAAATCGTTTAAATGGCTGTAAGGAACAACTGTACCAAGTGGCACCTTGGTATAAAAAAATGCAGTATCTTTCAAGAATTTCCGTTATACCGCTAGTACTAAGGCGTTTCAAAGCAAACAGCTCTTTTTAAAAAGGTCTTCGCACGTGCATCATTTCGTAAAGGTACGTACATTAAAAGAACATACTTTATAAGGATCATGTAGGTAACCTTACTTTTTAGGAATAAAGGCGTTAAAGGGGATGCACTTTTCTCTTTTGATGCACAATTGAAAGGCGTACATGTTTAAAAGATGCTCATATTCGACTCAGTTCTGCTTACTGCAATTCAACGATAAATGTGCTACTTACCATGATGTAGAAGGTGTAAAAAAAACGTAGCCCCAAGAAATCGTTTTCGAAAATTCTCTAATGAAGCTGGTGGGTATAACAATGTGAAAGATAACATCCCTATTTGTTAATTTTATAGACTTATCCCATAATATGTGGCACAAAATTTTACACATTGTTATCGGAATGCTTTCATCCAGTGTTGATGACCTTAATTTATGAGAATACGTGGATACGTCTTATTGTATGTAGGCAAATGAAATGAACCTTACGGTGATGGTTTAATGAGCATGACTATTGCTCGGGCAACGTTGGAATAGATATTTGAATACATGAACCCGAGCGTGCAACTGAGCTTGATAAATTAATTTTTTTAAATTAATTAATTGTGACTATTGTTTAGTGATCCATTAAATTGATCCACCACTGCTTTTAAATAAATGACATTTAGTATGTTACCAACTTTATAAATGTTTAGTTTTGTGGGAAATTCAAACTGTCCGCACTACTTTCCGATCACCCGGTATATTTTGAACACAATTAATATCCATTTAGTTAAATGCAGCCGTTTCAATCAATACAGCTCCAAAATCGTCCTACCTTTATGCAATATTTGTAGACTTTCAGAAAGCGTTTGACACAATAAATCATAGTAAACTATGGAATAAGCTACATGCCATTGGAATAAGCTCAAAGATCATCAGAACAGTAAAAGCCATATACGAGAAGACAAAAATCACTATAAATAATAATCTTGAAAGCACCGAAGCTATAGACATGACTACAGGAGTTATGCAAGGCGACTGTCTCTCACCTCTACTGTTTGCGATATATATATCGGATATAATTTCTTACTATCAGAAGAACCATTGTGATGGTGTCAAATTAACACATATTAGATCACTGATCATGCTCCTTTATGCAGACGACGCGGTTATTTTCGCAAACAATGTGTTCGACGCCAACAGAAAATTGAACATCCTAAATAACTATTGCGAGGAGAATAAGCTTACCATAAATATTAATAAAACCAAGGTTATGGCTTTCCATAGAGGCAGGAAGAAAAAAACTCTGGGAGTATTTGTGTTCAACAATTCTACTTTGGAAATTGTAGAAGAATATACTTACCTAGGTATAACTTTCTCATCATCCGGTGTCTTCAAGAAAGCTTGCGAAAGTTTCATTGAAAAATCTTCCAGGGCAATAGCAAGGGTCAAAAGCACTTTAATAAAAGTAAAATCGGAATGCCTTGAAACAAAAACTAGGTTATTTAAAGCCATTGTGTCCTCAGTACTACTTTACGGTGCAGAGATATGGTCGCTGAGATATTTAGAGATGGTGGAGAGAGTTCAAGTAAAATATTATAAACAAATATTTCATTGGCCAAGCAACACCCCCAACTACATGGTGAGAATGGAAACCGGACAGATACATCTAAAAATACAAATTATTAAAAATACTCTCAACCTGTGGGAAAAAATCTTAAGACTACCCGAACATAGACTGTTAAAGCATTCTTACCATGGCTTACTTAATCTAGATAGAAGTTCTCATAACAATCCAACAATGAACTGGGTAACTCAAGTGAAGGAAATTCTATTAGAAATTGGAGAACACTCACTGGTAAATAATATACTTTGCGTCAGAGACATCACACTACAAAAAGCAAAAGACGACATACTAGAAAAGGTAACAAACCAAGAATTGAGTAGGGACGTGGAGTCGGCCATTACATCAAAATATTCCCCCATCTACCGTAATATTAGCAGTTTAACTAATATGGAAGTGTATATGACGTTTAAGCTCCCAATAAATAAAGTGCGATTAGTCAGTCAACTAAGAATTTCAGGCCTAAAAGAAATTCGGTTCTATATAAATAGATGTTCGTATGTGATTAATACTGAGTGCTTGTGTACCGTGTGCAATCTGAAAGAAAACGAAACACTTGAACATTTCCTGCTGACGTGCCCCATATACACCGTGTTGCGCACCCAGTATCTACATAGACTTGAACCTCCGCTTACCGTTGAATCTGTTCTCACAGTAAACAATGCACAGCAACTGAGTGATCTCTATTATTATATTTTTGGCGCCCTTAAAATAAGAGCTTTTATTTTTAACGAATGACTTTCCTTTTTTTTCTGTGAAGTAAGAATTTCCTAAATAATCATTTGCTTATCTTTCATTGCTGCTGTCAATATTATATTAAATTGGAAAATTGTTTTATTTGCATTTGTAATTTTTTGTTAAGAAACCACAATTTGTAAAAGTATTTACTTAAACAAATAAACATTATTATTATTATTATTATTATTCTGGGAATTGTTGGGTCTTTATCTGTTATCAAATGTAAATGCTTAATTTAATTGACAGGAGGATTCGATTTATCGTTTTTTCTGTGTAGTTAAGACAGATGAAATTTTATTTTTTCTTAGAATTTAAGTTTGGATTTATCTCTCAATGTCTGATAACAAATTCATTTATAAAAATTATTCGACATCTATTTTGGGCTATTAACGTACGTTGAGGGGATAGTCTTTGTTGTCAACTGTGTATAATTGGTTGTTGTAATTTTGATTTTCGGAACAAGGGTTTCGCCGTAAATAGGACGTTACAAGAAAAGCGGCGCTTTTGCCACAGTCAACGCAGAACTACGTTTCTTTGAAAATTTAAATCTTTTCTTTTTGCTACGTTCAGAGCAGTTACATTTCGTTGCCTGAGTTTACGCAGTATTACGTTTCGTTGAAGATTTTTGAGTTCCATCGTGGATTATTTGTTTTGAAACCACGGCCAGTATTGAAAGTTTCGTCCAATGTGAGATAGAAGAAGTTTCGTTTGTGAAGCCGGAATTCGCGGTTAGTTATTGTTCTACGTTTTGAGATTTTGGCCATCAAAGGTTCTACAAGGAGAGGTGTTTGTCGGCACCCCCATAAGTGAGTTGTCAAAGTGACTCAGTTTGAAGTTGAAGTTTTTACAATTCCCGGACAAGTAATATAAGTAGTTAAGTCTTTTTAATCTATCTGTAATAATTGTTTGTGTTTTTGTACCATTTTCCTTTTGTGTGTTACGATTAAATCACACTTTGTAATTTTCACATTAATTTCCGTGTGTTTCATTCACAACCACTTCATTTCTAATTCAACTGTGTTTTTATTGGATGCTTAGGCAAGGTCCATTTTATTTATTCACGTTACGGGTCCCCTTGTCTAAGCACAATTCACTCCGCCATTATGTTCGGCCGCTCTGTGGATGTACATGAGTTAATGGATGTGGAAATCTTCCCAAACGACCAAAAATTTTCATGCGGTCGCCGAACTCTTACGTTTTAAATTGGCCAATCACAGAACACGCATACCGTTACTGGTCACGCGCACAAGGTTCGTAACGCAGATTTTTATACTCTCAATAAAATCGTCTTTCAATTACCATGGCTTTGAATCAAAATGTGAATTTTTTCTGTCGATCTTGAAGATCATAATATACATAAATAGTAAGTGATTATACCTATTTGTTCTTCCTTTAAAAATTTCGTTCAAAGTAATTTTTAGGTAACATCGCCACCCGGCAATCGTTTGCCGCTTTCGAGATAAGTACATAGATGCTATATCCTTATACATAAGACTGGGATACTGAGTTATACGAACTCTAAACCAACATTCTTTAGTTTACATCAATTCGCAAATTAAAAGTAAACTTATCAGGACGTTAGATCTTGTTGAAATAATACCTAAAATTAAATCATCCCATGTTAATTTAAGTTTTTCTGTACCTAAACATTTACCTACCAGCGAAACAGTTCAAAGTATCTAATGAAACGAAATTGGTTAAAATTACACGGTTGCTTTTCTCATATTTACTTTCAGTGCTTTAATTACTATCAACATTGTTTCGAAAAGAGCAATATTTATTTAACCATAAAACGTGTATGCTTTTCTCGTGCTTTTGGAAAATATGGTATTTGTATTGCTTAAACAATTTTCCCGAAACAAATAAAATGTTAGAATTCTTCCTCTTAATCACAATGCTATCATTCGTCCGTTTATTATACCTATTTCAATGCTCATGCAATATTCACGTACTCTGCATTGGGCGCATTGTTAATTTGTTTATTTGCTCTGCTCATACATAAGCATCGATTGTGTTGCAAGTAGCAGATGTTTGCTTTTAAAATGCATTATGTGTGTACTTGTTGAAAGTTTCATATATAACCGCAGCGATTTTCTTTGAACGTTTCAGTTATCCCATAAGTAACTAAATAAAACTGCAAATAATCAATAGAAACTTGAGGTCCCAACCCTTAACTAATATTTTCTTAGATTTTTTGAAGCACGTATAAAATGCTCTCACAAAATCGGATTTCTTGACTCAGATGAACTTTATTGTGGCATAAATATTGCATATGAAAAATCCAAAGCTCCAACAGACCACCCGAAATGTTTACAGACCTTACGCGACGCGTAATATTTTTACGTTATCATAAAATATTTGCTTAGAGATAAAATTCAGGACAAAATAGAAGTTGTTGCCATCAATAACATTTAATAAAGTGTCGCGATAAATGTAAAGGATATTATAAGAACCGTGTTATCGTATCCACTTGAGTTCAGTCATGTAGCTAATGTAGTCATTGTAGCCAGACACTTCAATCGCCCTATCGATCAAGTGTTGATATTTACTTTTCATGTAAATTCAATATCGAAGAAAATGCTATTAAAGATATTAGAGAACTTGACACATTTCACTTTGGAGATTTTATGAATATCTTTAATATAATTAAAATGTAATCTAAATGATATTTTCCTTAGTAGAGAAACATTTTCTGTAAGCAAGAATAACAGTCCCCGAAAATTATTATCCTGCCGAAATGGAAGTTGAAGCAAATTTATTTACATCAGCGACGGGGCGAGTTTCTTTTCCAAGGGTTGGGTAAAATTAGCCGAGACATGACAAGCGACAGTGAATTAAAACCTCCAACTTGCTACTTGTCCCCGTTTGCAGTTCGAATGATTTAGAACAGGTGAAGTGGGAGAACATTTATCATCAGAGTGGTGAATTATGAACATCACGGAGGAAACTCAATGGAAGCATTTCATATCGTAAAAATGGCTTAGACCAAGCGTATAAATGCGTTATACATCTTCTAGGCGACTGCTTAGACATTTTCGGAATTGCCAGCTTTATATCTAAAACATTAGCTTTTTTGGTATCTATATGTTCATTTATTACTTATTTGTTTAAAGAAACATCTGCCTGCAAGTCCCATACATACAACGCGTTATTAATTGCAACTTACAACAAATTATAAAATAAACTTGGACCATAACTGTAAACCGTTTTTTTCCTAAAGCTCCTTCATAAATAACCCGACTTCATATAATTAAAATTAATTACAGTACAAAATGAAATACGATTGTTACAACCAATTTATGTGCTAGCGAGAACATATTTTGTCAGAAGTAAGAAAACTTTTACGTTTAAGGCTCTTAATTAACAACAACAATCTCAATTTTTCTTTTGCAAACATTCAACGCTATGAGAAGCTAACATGGCCGGGTTTCTTGTACAGGTTCGATAATGAATTGAAGTATCCCGCATATACGCACCGAAATGCGGACGCAAAACCGACATTAGCATAAAATGTATGCGAAAAGCGAGGATAATATCCCTATAAGTTGCCAAACTGAAAAGGAACATTGAAATTTAATGACTCGAAAATTAATTACCACGCAAGAGTTCTGTTCATAGAAAAACCATTGTGGAAATTATAATTCGAAAAGGTTTCACCAGATATAGATAATCAAATTAAATGGGGCGTGCTACAAAGCTGCAGAAGTAAACTCAAGTGGTTCTTGAAATTTTAATCTAAAATAATCGGTAGGTACTTGATTCTTTCTTTTCGCAATATGGATTTAGGGATTGGGAATTTAGTATTGAAAACAGAGTATTAAAAATGTAACACATATTCAATGTTTTTATGTTGCATATCTTGGAATATGCCTAATTTGTAAATAAGCTCCGAATACACGTATAAAAGTCGCAATTTGATATGGAACAAGTGAATGGTTTTCGAGAGGAGTCCGTTTAGAAAGTCAACAATTTTATTCTCATTTTATCTGTATGTCATTATTTTCGGTGTATTACTTTGGTTCATCTGACATTTATTCGTGTAGGATCGTGAAAGAAAAACCTTGAGACACTGAAAGTCGTACGAGTCGATTGGTCTAGGTATAGTAGGCCGATTTAGGGGGGCAAGGAAGAATGCATAATTTGATACTTGATATTTATATAATATATAAATATGTAATATAATATTAGAGCCGCGAAACGTCCGTCGTTTTGACATGAGAGTAACGGTGGCTCTGCTCGTGGGTACTGTAACACTTTTAAGATAATATTAACATTTCTGTCCATATTTCAATTTCCACTTGTATATTTTCTGAATTTTCCCGAGTCATTGAATGCGACCAATTTCTAGTTACTTTTGCATTTCTGTGTTTGCCTCTCCTATTTAACTTGTCTTCTTGTTGTTAGAGGACATTTAGTTTGTTTTGCTTTTTTTATGTTAACAATTAAATTACCTTATATGGTCATGTATCAAATACTGCTCTACTATTCGTCAGAGATAACTATCCGTAGCTTTGACTTTTTGACTTATATTTTCCAATGGTCGAATGATTTAATAATTAGCGGAAGCATCTTTAACATATCGATTACCCGTTGTGCCGACAATTTGTTTTTGGACGTTCGGTTACAGTTTTTTCCGAAATGGACTTTTAATACGGAAAACTCAAGCATTCCAAATCGTAAATGTTTTTTTGTGCGCACAAATTGAGGTTACCGATGTTCTTTTTTTCTATTGTAGGGAAACAAATACGGACCATATAGTAAATTTTGAAGTCATTTGAGACGTATCCAGTTCTTTTCTTTTGTGTATTCTCTGAACTAAGAGGTTATGCATTATTGTGGGTTATAACGTAGTCGTAATTAGGTTACTTTTTAGTGTCTTTGCAAGGGGGTTATAATCAGCTGAAGCTGGAACTAATCGACCTACTGCAGATGATGCGCTGTAAAACATTCCGTAGAATCATTAAGATCTTAATTGCAGCCAAACGTAGATCGTGAGAGAAATATACCTGGAGCACAAGCTTTGTTACCTCCGTAGGAGTTATTTTTGGTTACACCAGGAACCTGTGAAATTGCCGACACAATTTATCGTTAGCGGTGACGTACGTTCAACCTTTTTTTTCTTTTGTTAAGACCTAAATATCTATGAACAGTTTATTTGCCCACACATGTAAGTGGAAATTTTTACGTGTAATTAGTATGTTTGATCATTAGGACGGCAGTTACATTATCAATTACGAATTATTCTAGAGAAGTAATCAATTGTAAGGTAAAGAGCTCGTTACTACGATTAACTGTTTGGTTAATACACAATCATTTTTCTTGTGGGTCAATCGTTGGCTCTTTTTATACTGAAGCTACCTTTCCTAATTTCGGTGGCTGCAGATAAAGTTGTTAGTGGAATTAGGTGGCGCCTGAAAGACTTGAATCGAAGCACCAGTAAGTATTAGTGGCGAAGATTTACTTGGAACCTTTTATAATAATTTGTTGTCAAAGTTTTTAATTCACTTACCTACTACCCTGAGTAAAAGCATATCTCTCTAAGCTGTTAACTATTTGGCTAACGGAGCTAGCTGGCCGATCAGCGGCGTGTGTTGATTTCAAATTGCACATGGTATTTTATAGTGCCCTGCGTTCTAAGCTTGCGCGTTATAGTACCTATGTGGCAAGTCAAGACGTTTCTCGACTGTTGTTGCTAAGTACCTACTGCTGGCGTTGTTATTACAAAAAAAAACAATTAAAACATGTCCACCTTGTTAGTCACTAACTGGCAATTTGTTTACACTAATCGAGTTGTATTGCAGTTTTCTGAAAAGCCCCAATTTACATGAAATAACGTGATTGACAAGAACTTTTAATACCTTAAAAATGGCATGGCAAAAATATCAAGTGTGTATACCATTTGAAAGGAAATTTTATGGTCGATTATACCAAAAAAAAAAATACTAGTAGAATCATTTCGCTTAGGTTTTTGAAGAATCTCACATAATATTTTATTTCGGATTTTTATGCGAACTGCAGTCTTACATGTTAGAAACCACCACTGGTATATGAACGGTTATTAAATAATCAAACAAAATGAAATTCTATTATCATTAAGACTCTCGAAGGAATACTACTCGTAGACGTTATTGAAGTTGTAGCTTCGCGAAATTGCGCTTCTCCTTACCTTATCCGCACCTACAAACTGCACCGTGCAAAGTTTATGTCTTTGACTTCCTACAAGTTTATATCGCAGAAACTATGAACTACTGAAATAGCATATTGGGTAGTCACGTCGCCGTTTCTCCGTTCCTACCTAACCAATAGCTAAGAAATATTAATTATGAACAGCGATTCATAAAGTAATTCTGACTGACTTAACTTCAAAGCGTTTGTGAAATTGTGAAGTGCGTTTACTGAATTCTTTGGAGTGATTAATTTTTGTAGAGAATAAGACATTTATTTGCACCATCGACTTCAATTACACGTTATTTGTTGTTGATAGGCATATTAATTTAGGTTAATTTTGATTAGGTATGTCAATTGAGAGGTTTTCTTGTTTCTTCGGCAGGTCTCAATAAACTTGTTAAAGTTACTATTGAGTCAATCGTTCTCCCAGTGAAAGAGTAAAAAGAAAAAGTGATGAAATTATTAATAAACAAGAACCTGTAGAGTTTCTGCAATCTGGTGATTGTTGTTACATTGATGATAATTTTGACCTCCTTTATAAAAAAAATAGAAAATGCTGCAATGTCACGCGAAATTTCAGGGCTACTGCTTAAATAAATAAGCGAGTTTGTCGCCCCACTATTCGTCACTGAAGATGACTTCAAAAGACAATAACTAGATTTCATAATTATTACGCACAGTGTAGGTTTCGACACGCGATATTCATGTTTCTGAGGATTAGGACAAATACGTCGAACAATCCAGTGTGTTGTGTTATTTTACTAAATGTTTCGATCCATTTCTGGCAGGAATCCTGATGCGCCGCCGGATCATGAGCGAGATTTGACATCGGGATTTCGATCCTCGACAAAGAGACAACTTCCGTAACTTTTAGCGTTTTAGTTAATACTTATTTTGCCCTTCTGGGTTATTATACTATCACATCCAAGTAATTTGTTATGATCTTTGCGACCTCGATTAAGTTATGATCGAGTTAGTCACGCGAATGCTATTGGAGTCGACCACTTTCTTCTGGAGCGGTTGGTCGATTAATGGCCGTTTGCACCGACAAATTTAAGCGGAGCTTAGCTTAACCGTAGCTTAAAATCCATGGCAACCATTGTCTCAATAATCGCTTCAATGGATTTTAAGCTAGCTTAAGCTAAGCTCCGCTTAAATTTGTCGGTGCAAACGGCCATAAGTACCGTACCCGTGATAGAAGCTCACTATGAGTAAATCGAGGCCCTTCAGGCATTGGTCAATTAATTGTGACCCAGCTTTGCGGCTTGGGAGGTTATCTAGTGTTTGTAGGTTTTGGGATCCGTGAACTGAGCTCACTTCTTGGCGTTATTATGCATTATTGATGCAAGGTAGAAGTTGCCTTATATGTTTTACTTGTACTTGGTCCTATACGTGCGAATTTTTGCCCGGATTTTAAATTTACTTGTGGAACCTTGCTTTAAGATTCTGTAAGGGTTTGGTAATTGATGATTTCTGATTGGAGGTTGGTTAAACTGTCAAAATTTTCAATTGCACAGTCAAGATACTCAGATTTGTGTGTACCGTAACTTATAATTTTGAATATTTGTGTGTGCGTAACACATCCCATTGTAGAATTTACTTTTGCTTTGATTTTTCTGTGAATAAACCAGTATTTCTTTTCGTACTTAAATTGATTTTTACTGTTATTACTACCCTCGTATCTTCTCAATTTCATACAGTGAGAGTTAAGTTAGAAATTGAGTGGCGCTCAACCGTTGGTAGGTTCGAAGTTACGAAGATCATTTTACCCAGCCGCTGTGGAAGATTCTCAAGCTCTTATTTTGTATCTAACCCTGAGCTAGTTTATGGGCGGGTTTGAACAAACGCAGCGTCAACTCTATCTACCCGTTATAAAAAACAAAATTCAATTGCTTTATTTTCACAATTACTTTTACAAACGTTTATTTCAGTCTTGGCTTGCCTAAATGTATAAGAGTCAAAATTTGCTGGGTTCGTAAACACCCGCGACAACTTTTTCAAAACAATTACAAGCACCTTAAATGTATAATGACGCCCTTTCTCCAATAGTACCAAAATAAAGTCTATCCAAAAGAAGTGTAATGTTCATCAAACACCACAAACGAAAATATAAAAACAAAATCACTTACTTTATAGTCACTTGTATAATCTTTACGATATCCGGTTGTGTTATTGTTGAAATTAAACGCCGGGAAGCCCTATTGCTGTCCGAAAGGAGAATGTCTAAGGGTCTATGAGCGTCCTCTCACTTCTTATAACAAATTATTTTTGACAGCGCTTCACCATTTTCTAAATATGCAGCCTTTTTCCGTACTTTAAAAATTAAAAATTAAACTTATCACATACAGAAAATGTTGTCAGTTATTATCGTATACACATACATTCACTTTCAACACTAAAGATAAAGAAATGGTACACAAAGTATGCATCTGCAAAAACATTATAAGTTTAAAGTGTCTTATCAAATTAAATAAAAGCAAATAATGGTCCACATTCAATTGAAACAAATACGAAGCATTCGTGAAGTGATTATAAACATAAATACATTGCGAAAACCAAAATGATGCGTGGTGTTACACTGTCACAGCAATATTTCTTTCTATATCAGAAACGATACAAGAAACAATGTAAGCAAATTAGTGACAAATCTGTTAGCAAAGATTAACCGTATGAAAATATGCACTTTTCAGTTCCATTGAAGAGTATCAATCGTTTTTGTATTGAAAAATAAACGTTTGCCCTAGCACCTAGTCATTATGTATTTCAGATTTGAATTCTAAGACCTAATGTGTGGGATTTTATGGTATATTACATACAACTCACGTATTTGATTAAGAGAACGATAAAGTAATTGATTGTATCCCAAGAATTTCGAAAGCGTTTTTTTTATTAAGTGAAGGATCATTATCATTTGATTATATTTTATATATAACTTGGCACATGTACATAAAAAATGTGTATTCTATAAGGAATTTTTGGTTTAATATACTTCAGCATGCCATGCTTATGAAATCAATGTACAAAGGACGCCGATGGAATTTTATATAATGCGTAAACCGAATTTTTATCTTGCAACAATAGTTAAAAATGTTGCTACTAATGGATTTAATAAAATGATGATCCCGAAATAAATGTACACGAATTGAATATAAATGTTATCAGTATAAATATTGAAAGTGTGTGTGCGCGTTGTGAATTGCAGTCACGTACCATAAGTGAAGAAAAAGGAAAATATGATAGGAAAGAAGAGGAGGCAGCTTGGTGCAGAAGTGGAAATGTAACCGGAAGGAAAACTACTGGATTTTGAGGTGGCATATGAATTATGTAAGATGTATCCTAGCGAATTCTCTCTTTGCGAGTTGCTACTTTCATTCTTAACATTCTTAGGGGACAAACTGTTTTAATATTGTTGTCTGTTATATTATTTAACCGTAACGTTCCTAGAGGGAATCGTTTGTGTTTTATTATTTATTCACTAAATATTGCATTCTCAAGGAAGTGGGTAGTTTTTATAAATTAAAAATCTAATTCAGTGTCCCATTTAACATACTTATACATGATGTGACATGTTCTTAGTAAATGCCTACGCTTCAACCCCAGGTCTGTAAACTTGTGACAACTAGTGTACATTGCACGTCTCGGTAATTAAGAGCGATAAAATTATGCAGAGGCAAGGGAGTGGCATTATTTTTCATCTTACCTCATGATTCACAACATTACATCAAATACAAGCATTGCAATCTAAAATTTATCCCAGCGTAGATATTAAATTTAATGTAGC
>NW_022170403.1:43243537-43266961 GCF_008802855.1 Photinus pyralis
TTTTGCGGTCCCGACAATTTTTGATGGTTTTTAAGTCTTGGTGTAGGTCCATGAGATGAGGGCCAAACACCATGTTTGATCTCTGTTTGACTACACAAATTCATATTCTGAACAGCTGCGAGCAACTGACGACCAGTGGTATTTTTGTTCAGGCGAGCGTTTAACCATCGAGAAAAATACAGTACGAGATTTTTACCAGATGGACAATGGACCGAACATCAACGGACCAGTGTGATTTTGTTTCTGTGACTCGGGTAATGGTGGAGTACGTACAAAATTATGTCAAGATACTTCGGAATTTATGTAACGGCCGAGAATCTCATACTCATTATAGGTAGGGTGTTAAACATCTTACGAATACAATTATTACGATTCAGACTTGAGACTTCAGAGAAACCCAACGCGTTGCTATTGCATATAACAAAAATACCAAGAACACAGAATACACCTATCAAAACGTAAGCGTTTCGATAGCAGAGTTATCATCATCAGCTTACAGGTTTTTATCTTCCCATTTATTTTTTGGCGCTGGCGAATTTCGAATCCAATTCACTGCTTGACAGAGCTACTACTTTGATTGGTTGTTATTGTTTTTAAAGCGTAATTTCCTATATAGAAAAGTGAAACCATAACAATTGCACAAATAACAGTTTTAAAAGAATCTGCATATACATTTTTAATACCGTATAACTCGTAAAAGCTCCAAGACATAATAATTTCGTAATTAAATGTCCTAAGTATCCAATTTTAACGACGCTTTGTATCACATGCGAAGCGTGTGCAAAGAAAATGTATATTAATATTTAGCTTATGGCATCCGCACGTATACGTATGCAATATGTGAGTCCCATTTGTCCGTGCTTGAAGCGAATGAGAACGGCAGCATATATACGAAAAAATTCTCATTAATTTAAATAAAAACGCAATTTAGGTAAATGTAAATATAATGAAGCGAGACCGAAAATTAGAACATGGAGGCATGTATCACACAGAGGGCGAAGGGTTACCAACATCCAACATTATCATTGCAGCATTTTAAGGTTAATATGAAAATAAACGACTTAATCACTGCAAATATGGTATCTTTGTGTTGGTGGAACACACTTATATCATTTTATACACGTATAAATTGCCATTTAACAACGATGGATTATTTTTCATACACTCACTAACCGAAATAATGTAAATTACGAGCGGTTCCAAATAAGAAGCTAATTTTAGTTGTTTCTTTGTGAGATACCAGATACACAGTGTATGCACGTAATACTCTTATGTATTCTCATGCCTTGCAAGCAATGTAACAATTGCTGCATTCAAGAGCTAGTACATACTTGGGGTTAGATTGTTCTCTGTTTATAATCAACCGAAATTCTGGTTGTGTACCTACAGTCTACACAAAGTGGATATTTTTAGTACTCGACTTAGATGTGCATGTAATGAAATTTTCCCAACAGAAGCAAACATTACAGCCACACCTCGTCGTTTGCAGGAATACTCTTTTTTATGAACCCCACAATGTGTACATCTTTAGAGCATTTTTCAAGAAAAAATTGCTAATACCGGCACGAATGCTTTAATCTTTAAAGAATATAATATCATATCAATAGCCTCGTAAATATTTCACATATTTAAATACACTTTTCAGTTATGTTTTAAATTTTAATTAATTGACTTCAGATACTCGTGTATTGACTCTAGAACAATTCAGAAACGTGAAACCCAGTCTCCCATTCTTTCGTATAAGTAATGCGAAATTGTTTCGTGTCACTATCACACTGTATGATAGAGGTTCCGATTGCGACACACCTTATAAAAATAACAATGGTTTCGGGATTATTTGTGGGTGGATATTTTTTTTTTTAATTTTTTTTATTTTGCCTTTATTTTTGTGAACTTCAAAGACCTCAACAACAAGGGATGAGGATGGGGGTAGAACAGCTCCTTCGATCGCCGAGAATAGCCCATATTGAATGTAGCTGGAACGAGGAGGAGGAACGGACATAAATTAATATACCATGAACAACAGGATAATCCAAATGCAAAGCTAGGGTTAAAGACGAGGACATAGGAAGAATCCAAATACAAGAGAGCAGTGAAAACGTCAACTTCCAAACGGTAACGGCAGCAGAAACAAAAGAGGACCAAGTAGTAGATGTGACATAAATAGCAGTAGCCGAGAACAGACAAAGGTCCGTCGCACTTCTGTTTCCGAAATGCAGGAAATGGAAGATGGACACCAGTATCTGGATAGAGATCACTAAATGGCAAGTACGCAAGAGAATATAAATGAATAAATGCCGAATGCGCGATGTGCTAGGAACTCACAAAAGGAGGAGAGACAGACACAAGAAACAAATGCGTCATCTGTGTGAGAGTTGGTCATTTTAAGGATAAGTACCCAAACGAGAAGACATGTCTAGTATGTAACACGGACAGGCTTACCTCGTACACCCAGAACACAAGCCGGCCATAAGGGCGAAGGAGAGGGTGAAACAATCGTCTAAACTAGTTAGTAGGAGGGAACCGATGTGATTAACCGAACCATGCTAAATGGGGATTTACTCGAGCGTCGTAGGGACCTATTGAACTTTGTAACTTAGATGGTAGAAAGAAACAAAGTTATGTGATGTACATCCCTCCACCGGTAGGGAGCGCGCGTTTACACTTTTTTTATAATGTATATGGAAAATAGTCACATAAAAATACTCGAGGGCGTCAGATATTGATAGTGTATATGCCCCACGTATCTCTGATATTGAAGGTATGTTAATCTTCCGGTTTGCATGGTGTGGGAGGCTGTACGGAAGGGATTTATTCGAGCGCGTCAGATATTTAGAACGTTCTACGTATATTTTATCGCCTATGTACGGTGAAATTAGTCGAAAAAACGGCTTAACCTCAACATACCAAGCAAAAGTTTTCCTCCAACTGCAAATTGTCTTACACAGTCAACATATTGCGTGGTGAAGATCAACCAACAGCATGGACATGTTATAAGTGCGGGGAAAAGGGCCATAAATCTAATTCCTGTTCAGAAACAAACCTTACATGTTCTTTCTGTTTCAAAGCGGGGCACATTGAAAGTGTCTGCAAGAGAAAGAAGCTTGCGATGCAAACTAAACCATCTACTCGCCATGTGCATAATGTAAATGACATTATGGATATATAATACTTAATCCGGAAAGATGTTCATCTCAAGCCATACATAAAATCTGTAACAAAGATGCAAGACTGGAATTGGAATCTGGTTCTCCAGTCAGCATTATGGGCGTTACCTCCAACTTCTACGACATTCCGCAGTTACTCAAACACGACCTATCATTCCCGTGGGAGCTGCAACTGCGAATTCCAATGACCTACCGATCTACATTCTCTCGGAGTCATGCGCTTCTATTATGAGACGTGAGTGTACTCAGGTACCTACTTCAGGTGCAACTTCCAGTGCAGCACTTAACCAAGGAAGAAATTTCGAAGCTACGAGCCCAATTCTGGCAAGTTTTCGCGTTGGAAATAGAGAAGGCAAATTACACTGCATCTGTTACTCTTACCCGATGCTGTGGCTGTATTCGAAAGGCCCGTCCAGTGCCTCAGGCCGACGTGCTTGCGTCGATGCCGAACTCGAACGGTTAGTTGAACAAGGGGCAATAGAACTCCCAAAGTGTTTACGCCACACCAATAGTGCCAGAGATTGAAAAAAACGGGATACGTATCTGTGCGAATTATTGTTACACTATCAACCTTCAAATGGTAGTTCCACAGTACTCGATTCCAAAGATCGAATAACTATTCGCCAGTTTCGAAAGGGGTAAGTGTTTTTGCTAAATTAGATATTCGAGGACAATAAACACCCATTGTGAACTTTTCCGGGTAAGAAGATTAATATTTGGAGTGAGTTCAGCTGAGTGGCAAAAGTACATTGATGGTGTATTGCAATTGCATGAACTAAATGGTGTACGACACTTGTATTTTCTGTCGTACGCGTGAGCAATTCGGAACGAGACTAGAGTCCGCCCTCCCGCGACTTCAAGGTGCTGGTCTGCGTCTCAATCTCGACAAACGTGAATTTTACGTATAACTCTCGCCAGGAAAGATTGCCGGTCACAGCACACCTTGTGTCGATCTACAATCTATGTTTTTCTTAAGATGCAACCGACTTCCGGAATAGGACAGTGTTGAACGAAAAGTCTTTTTGTTCAACATTGACATAATACTATCCCGGAAGTCGCTCACTTCTTTAGAAAAACATAGATTGTAGACCGGCAATCTTTCCTGGCGAGAGGTTTACCAAGTTTTCAGTACTTGGCAGGGTACTTGGGACACACAATCTCTGGGAATGGTATCGCAAGGTCTACACAAAGAGTCGCCGCCATTTTGAACGTACCTACACCGTCTAATGTTCACCATGTTCGATCTTTTATGGAATTGCTGACATTTTACGAAAAATCATGTCGCGCCACTGTATGCCTTAACCCAGAAAAATGCCCAGTGTATCCACCTTAAAACAAAGCCTTCTTTGTCTGGCCAAGGGATCGGAATCAGCCACTCACTAAGTTACAAGAGTTTCTAGCTGCCTACAGGAGAGCACTACACTCCACTACTGGTCAGAGTCCATTGTTACTGTTGGGACGGGAACCTCGAACTCAACTCGCTACATTACGGCCCGATGTACCAGCGGAAGTGCGAGAAAGGAACACGAAAGGACAGTACTCATTTGCAGACACTGTATTCCATATTATCAGTCAACGGGTAGCTGTTCGTGACCTCCGATCTCCTAGAAAGAAATGAGCGCAAGATGGTGTTATACGTACTCTGTCACTGTTGAAGGCAACATTTGGAGACGGCATGTGGAACACATCAAGCCGGTAGCAGGGGACAGATCGTGTTTCCCCATATGTGACCCCGGTTTGAACTCTGAAACATTTCAGACGAACACTTCTGAACCTTTAATAACCGATACATCGAGAGCAGCTCCGACGGTTATTCTATCAACTTCACCCCCAGTGGCATCGATCACAGCTTCTACACACTCCACTACACCACACCGAAGGTTGTCGACGACCTCCGACCGACTAAATCTGTGACTTATACCTACTTTTCGATTTACTGAAACATTTTTCAAATTTATTCCGTATTCCTTATTACATGGGGGGACTGTGACGTTCATACTTAAATTAGGCGCCAAGAGGGCTACCGCCAACTGTTTTTTTTTACGTTTCACCAAACGAAGCGCTTCATGAGTGCCACCTAAAGGCGAGAATACTCTATAGCGAGATTTTTCGAGTGAATTGATAGCACTGTCGAGGTGTAAATAACTTACGGTAGTATATACACCTGGACAATGCTATCAGACAGCAACACGTGCGAGAAATCTTGCTGTAGAGTATTCCCGCCTTTAGGTAGAGCTCATGAGGCGCTTCGTCTGGTGCACGTAAGTATAGATAGTTCAGTGACAGATATTCGAATATCATGTAAGGTGAGTTGTTAATATTTTGATTAAATGTTAAAAAAATTGTCGACATACACGACAGGCTCTTAGACCATACAGTACAAGGACTGCTAATTGGCCAAGGACATTATCTGGGTGCGTTTCAGGGTAAAACGGGTCTATCCGAAGTTGTCTGATGAGACACGATTTGAGGTTGTCAAAATTAAAACTAACAATCATTTCAATTAATTACTCGCATAAAAATGCCAAAAAATCAAACCTATTCTTATTTGTGGACGTGTACTTCCCGTAGTACGTGGTTGCTATATGCAGAGTTGGACTGGGTCAAGCATAGAGTGACCCAGTGACCCGGTGACCCAGTTAGTTTACTGATCCAGTGACCCGGTGACCCAGTTGACCCGGTGACCCAGTTTGACCCGGTGACCCAGCTTGACCCAGTGACCCAGTTTGACCCAGTGACCCAGCTTGACCCGGTGACCCAGCTTGACCCGGTGACCCAGTTTCACCCGGTGACCCAGCTTGACCCACCTTGACCCGGTGACCCAGTATGACCCGGTGACCCAGTTTGACCCGGTGACCCAGCTTGACCCGGCGACCCAGTTTGACCCGGTGACCCAGCTTGACCCGGTGACCCAGCTTGACCCAGAGACCCATCTTGACCCAGCTTTATTCAGTGACCCGTCTTGACCCGGTGGCCCAGTAATTAAATTATTGTTAGGTATCATCCAAAACAATTTCAAGTAACTTTTAATTTAAAAAAAAACTTCCTCAATAATATTCGGCAACAAGCACGTAGCCCAATTTCATTCAAGAGAACTAATACCTAAAAAAATCAAATGCATTTGTTTATGGTTTGTAGTCAAGTAGTCAATGAAAGTATTTAGAGAAAAGATTTATTTGGATTAAACTAACTAGTAGAAAAAAATTAAATGTGAATGAACACCTGTAAGCAAACTGGTAAGCCCTGAAGCAAAGAAATAACATTATTCTAATACAATTCGGGACATGGAAAGTTTTTTACGGCAGTATTAAAGCAAACATCACAGAAATGGCAGTTGTCAAGCAATCGAGTATTATTTTCAACAAACCAGCATTTCATTTATTTCATAATCTGTACACTTGAACCGAGGGCACTGACTTAACTGCGTTATTCGATCAAACTAGGTGACTGGGTCGAATTGGGTCCCCGGGTGAAATTGGGTCGCTGGGTCAAACTGGGTCACTGGGTCAAGTTGGGTCACTGGGTCAAACTGGGTCACTGGGTCAAACTGGGTCACTGGGTCTAACTGAAAAGAGTATGACGCGACCCAGCGACCCAGTGACCCAGTTTAATTTAGTGACCCAGGTGACCCAGTTGACCCAGTGACCCAGTGACCCAGTCCAACTCTGGCTATATGGAAAGTGCTTTCTACGGCATTTGAGTGGTGGTGGAGTGGTGTTCACAGGACTTTAGTCACATATTCACGACTACAATTCTTCTATCCGTGACCACTCATTTTGTATGGAAATCATAGGGCTAATAGCAGTCCATGTATTGTACGGTCTAAGTGCGGTACCTACTCTATTAATATGGAGGCTCTAGCATTCCTGTAGAGGGTGCATTATCATGGGGTAACGTAATAACTTTAACAACCTTATTTTTACTAAATGGAAAATGTATTCCGAAAAGCCTAGATGAAGTAATTTTAGTTTCATATGGTTCATCCAATAAGGAACCGATGTAATGAAAATATAAACCTACCTTAAAAACACCTACCTCCATAAATGTTAAAAGTGTTGATTGGAAACTCAAATATTTATAAGACGGCGCCTTCACAAGAAATTGTTAATCTTGAAGAAGGTTAAAACTGTTACGGACTTTGATAAATAAAGAGCATCGTTTTCAATGTTTTAATTAAATTAAAGTAACAAAAAGTAACGATGGCAGAAAATTAAAAAGCGGAAACTGTTAATTAAAAGCACAGCCTTGAATGATCACTGCAATTTTTAAACTCGACCCTCGCAACAAAGAGTGTAATGATATATTCCCAAAACTTATTTTCCCATTCTTTGCATTTTCAATTTGCATATACAAGACAAATTATATTGATTGAATCGCCAGAGCGGAATTTATTCGAAATTAAATAAATATGTAAATTGAACTTCTGACACAGTTGATGTATTTATAAAGGGTATTTCATGGGCCCAAATGATTGGATGTGATAATTACCTTCATATTGCGTCGCTACCATTTAATTAGCCCCACAGGTTCCACAGAATATCAAAGTGGGATGATGTAAAATAAAAGGTCGTTCAAAGGGCTAGGGACAAGTTATCCCCGAAGACGCCTTTGTGGTTGCCGCATGTTGACAGCCCAATTATTTCAGGATCTAAAAATTAACTCTAGGATGTGTAGCTTGCGGCTCCCCACGCTCTGAACGTCTTATTACGTATAGCATAGTGTTACATCTTAACAACACGCCGAGTTAATTTAGATTAAAATGAGGTGAAGACTGTATGTAAAATCCCGTATGCCTTGGTAACGTAGGGTTAAAAATGGATAAGGGTGTAGGTTGAAAGCGATAAGCCTAATAGTAAATAAATATTATTTATAACGCTCTGAGCTTCTCTCTAGTTTAAATTAACATTATGCCTGGGGTTGTTCTAGCTTTGCTTTCGAAACCGTAGTTCTGATAACTTATCTCTGTCGCTTCGCCATTTCTATTCATATTAATCACTGTAAGATTTGTTTTGGGATGGTTCATTATTTGACTGTTGGAAAATAACAGCCTATTTACTCTCATTAACGCGGTTTGTCAACAATGCGCGACCCTTTTTATTTCTAAAAAAGAAAACAACAAACGGACAACGAAATTTGAAACGTTTTAATTATCTATATTTTTAATGGCATTTGTATTTTTAAACGAAAAGTTAAAACTCTCATCAAAGCTTATAAACGAAACGCACTTCTTTGTACAAAACGAGCATGAATGACTGAAAAATTACTAGAGAAAACTTTTAATTAAAAGGGAGACGATGACGATGAAACTTTCCTGCGGCCAAAAAGGAATTGAAACAAAAAGTGAGCACAATGGGTGCGTGACGAAAGACCGATTAAAAAGCTGCAGAATGAACGTCAATGCCGTTTTTGCAAATGCTGTTAATTACCGCCCTATGGATTTCAATTTCAGCGCGGAGCCTGCTTCATTATATTTTCTACCTTTTCGAGCTTCGCAAAGGTTTAAATATTGCGCTCATTGTATCTCGGATGTATTGTTATCAGTGACGTTATTTTTTTAAGGAAACTGACTCGACGCCTTCATAAATCCATTTTTATTGCACCCGCGAGGCTTAAAGTTAAATTGATGTGAAATGGCGGGGCAAGCCGCATGATTTCAAATACATTCTTAGATTATAAACCAAAGTTTACGACACAATGGGTAAATTTTTTCTAAATAATCAAATCTTTCAATTATAAAAACGTTTACTGCATTTGAATGTGTAGGTTACCAATGGAAGTTGGAAAACCTATCATCCAATCACCGATTATAAGTGAGTCTCGGAAGAAGAACACGCAATGCTCATCATATAATTTGTACCGAAGGCGTAAGTTTCCTTGTTTGTATGAGAGAAATTCAATTATCCGTTCATAAGACCACGCTAATTATAACCATTCTCAATGAATATTTACAAGGGGAATGAAGAGCACAACAGAAGAGAGAAAAGGGAGTCTTTTTCATTTTCACACGTTCCTAGCAATCAGTCTATACCGTACGAAGAGTATGGGCAGAATAAGACTGGACGACTGATGATGTGTTGTTTATGACTACAGCAACTTAAATCTAATTACGTGATTTATTTATTTACAATTAATTACCAGCGTGACCTATTTATCCCTAATATTTCACTATCGCCATCGATGTTGGAACTAACTCAAAAACAACTATCTTTCTAGAATGTTAGTTATATGCCAGCACCCCTAATCAAGTACACGCCACTGGAGGGATCCCATTCCACATTGATAAAACTAGAAGAACCTCTAAGTTGCACTTTTCTCGCATCTAATCTTTTTTCGCCAAATGTTATATATAACTATAATAAATAACGGTGTTCCGCATAATTGCACTTTTTCCATACTTTATCTTTTGAAATCATTGTTAATCATATTTAGATATTTTACGAAAACTGTTAAATAAGTAATTATCAAACTTTATCTTTTCATACCAATAATTATCTCTTAAATAGTATATAAGCTGACCTATTTTAAGGAAGAGGACTTTTTTCTAAGCTTCAGTTGTTACCTGCGTTGCTTCATTAATAAACGTATTAAAGCAAATGAGTAAGTAATTAATTCGGAGTTGGAAGAACGTCAACACGTAACTTGTTCTCGAGTGCTCCCGAACGCTTCCGAACGTTTTAGAATAAACACGTTATATTTCCCGGAAAGAATGCGTCACATCCGCCTTAGTTTCTGTAGTTTAAACGCTCCGTTAGTTACAATATAGCAAAGACGTATAATGAATTACCATCTCACTTAAAACTTTTATCACTTGCGCCTTGTACTCCTTGCACGACAGCACTATGTCTTGGTCTCTTGTTGTTAATTGTTCAGGTAGGGGGTTGAGTGGTAGAGCAAACGAAATAAGACGGTTTATTCCAGTCTGAACTTCGCCCCAATGAGTCACCCATTATGTAATGTAATGTATTATCTGTTCTTTGTATAATGTGTGCTCAATAAATTTCACTACACTACCATAAAATACGCACTTGAATAAATTCATTTGCCAATGAAACGACAATCGAATGGGTACTATTTTTTTTACACATATCGAGAATTGTGGTTTGTCAGGCAAATGGGAATAAATAGTCTAGAAAATTGTATTTTGGAAACCTATACAGGTAATTAACGTTTTGTTGCCAAATCATGAAAAAAACATTCGTTTTTGTAATTAATTACCAAATGAATTAAGCACATAAAATTCATCTTTCGCTTAATAAACTTGTTATTCGCATGTACAGGGTGTCCCAAATTGGAGGGTGACCATTGGTATGACGAAAACAGTAGGAAATACGAAATCGGTTAAATGGATGCAAAGTTGCACATTTTAGGGCTGACTCTAAAGGTACTAAGAAAGTTAAGAAATGTTCAATCAACTGCGTAGGTACTCTTCAAGTACTTTCCAATCCTTCAATGAAATATGGAGTCTTCTATTTTAAAAAAAGGCAAGTTTAATACGATAATGGAATGCAGTACGCCACTGGCGACCAGGAATATTTTATAAATATTGGCCCGGCAATTATTGTTCACAATTTTGTCTCTGCATGTCTACTACTACTACCTCTACTACAAGAATCTTTGGTTAAAATATCAAAGGCACTGGCAAAAATTTTTTAATATGACAATTAATTCTTATTTACCCACGGCTAGCTCAGTAATAAAAATATTTTCATTGCGAAAATGTTGCCCTTTATTTCGAAGAAATGTCTCTATAAATAAGAAACTTGTCATTGCGCATTCTGCGCATGCCCACATTTGATTTCTAAAATATGCAATATGCTTGTCTTTACTAGAAGCATCTGTGGTTAAAATTTCAAAGAAATATCTTTATAATTAAGAAAGTTAAATTTGCGCAGTTTGCTCAAGCCTACGTCTGATTTTTACAATATGCGATATGCTTGTCACTACTAGAAGCATCTGCGGTTAAAATTTCAAAAAAATATCTCTATAAATAAGAAAGTTGACAGTGCGCGGACTGCGCATGCGAACATTAATCATCAAGATTTTTCTTGGTTGAGATGCCAGAGCTATTAGTTATGGAATGCGAAAAGAACGAACTAAATATCTTGAAAAGTGTTCGGACGGACGGGGAAAGTGGCTAGCCAGCATGAGTTGGAAAATGCCCTAAAAATATAAATGTAGGTAAATATATAGAAAGAATACATTTTCTGAGCAATACTTATTTATTTCGTCCAAGAGGAGATCCTATTTCTAATTCCCTTTACTGATCACACACAAAACCGTGACAGCCATTCTTAAGTGTGAGCTTTGATATCTGCATCTATCCGGAATAAAGCTAAAATATTGTCCCAATTGATCTCTATATTTCTTTCGAACCGACAGCATTTATCTGATTTCTTTTTAGAATCTGGTCCATAAATACTGCTTTTATACCATGACATCTCTATTTACATTTTCGTTTAATAGTTTTCCCTTGCGATTCTGGTTTAATCTTGAACTGCACAAAATAGTATATGGTCTGCAGTCGGTCATATATCGTTATATACTTTCGCATTCATTAAACGCGCGCTATTGTTAAATTAACGTGCCACTACACTACACATTTTTTCGTTTACTGCAATTTAATACTTTATCATCTTTTACTTCAGTTTCGTAGGCTAATTTCCCTCTTGTACATACGTCGAGAATGATAACTTCTGTAATAGATTAGTATTTAATGCAACAGTTTCGAACAGGTACATTTTCCATATCGCCACGTAAATGCTGACGAAGTCCACGTACCACACAACATGTAGGTACCTACATTTAGAGCAAACACTCGTACGCATACTATTTCGTTATTGTCTTTTCCTAGCAACTTGATAGCACCGGTAAAACTTTCGGTGGACGCCTCAAAGGTCGCTTATTGTTACCGCGATAACAGAATCAAGCTTGAAAATAAACATTTCAGTTGTTTCAGATGGCACCAGGAGAACTTTCTAGGCCAAACGCAAGAACCTTTTGCTGTTTGCACGCTTTATCTGTATGTGTTTCGATGTCAGCAGTAGAATGTTTCGGTACGCAATTAAACTTTTATTAGCACATAAAAACATCCGTTTTCTAAACTACGTAGATATGGCCCGTTTTACTGTTTTTTCACCATATATGTTCACTATTGGGAATTTCTGCCTTTTATCTCTTGTTACTTGTAGAGAAACTCTCGTTACTAATAAAGTATACATTCCCTTCTCCGGAAGGATATGTTTTATTTATGCTTTACTTTTATCTTTACCGTCCTTTTTAATTCATGTTCTTTCATTAGCATTACCTACTGCAATGACTGCCAGATTTTATTTCGGTTTAATTTAATTTTGTTGATGCATTAGACAGTGATAAGTACTTTTACAATTCCAGGGTTATGTTGTGCTTGTCAAGCTTCGATAACAACACAATACCTGCCTTAAATAAACGGTTTCATCATCACTCCAAGTCAACAGAGGGTCCACCTAGCAACACCATTTCAAATTTCTGACTAAAGACAGATTGCGCTATCTGGCGCCACTTTAAGTTCAGCTAGCGCCATTATAGATTTTACAAAAAAAACCTTGACTTTTAAGGGCTATGTTAACGCTAGCACCACCATGGCGTCCAATTACTTCCAAAAGCAAGCGCTGTGTTCGTCAGACTAAGCGCCACAAATTGTAGAGCTAGCCTCGGGAGCAATTTTTCCTAGCACCACCATTTCCTTTTCGTGTAAAATTTGGACGTTTTGTGTTCTGCTGACCTAGCGCCACTAATTTTAGAGGGAGCTGTGGGGAGGGGGGCGGATTTTTCTAGCACCACCATTTTGTCTTTTCTTTTCGGGTAAAATTTTTTCTGTTCGGCAGAGCTAACGCTTGAATTCACTTGGCGCAGTTATAGATTTTGCAAAAAAAATCCATAACTTTTCGAGGTGATATGTTAACGCTAGTACCAGACCCCGGGTAAAAAAATGGGCTAACTGGGCTCTAATCCAGGGCGCTACTTTTGAGGGGGCGGCAAGATGTGCTAAATTACATTTTGCATTATTTGCAATTCCGCTACTCTGTGGTTCTTGGGGAATTTTGACAGATATATATGTATTTGCACAATGTACATACAATTTGATTAATAGACGATTTCTAAGTAGTTAACGCGACACGCGTAATAGATTTATCATGAATCCGCAACACGGTTATGCCTTTGTGTTATTTCATTAAGTATTTATTTATATATTCCGGGGAAATATGTATAGCGCATATAGAAAGTAAGTTTCTCTATTTTTCTTTCTTTTTGCCACATCATACATCTGTTACGCATGCGCAATTTTTCCGGTTAAAAAAAAAATAAGACCTACTTTCTGAATGCACTACGTATATTATCGATCTAGCATCCCAGAAAATCGTTCTCATCAATTTCTCGACCGAGTACTACGCTTTCGCTTTCTTTGGTACTAGATATCATTTTGCATCAGCTGCATCGATTTTTTCGTTAGACACTCAGGTTTCATCGCCAGTGACAATTTTTTTCAGACTATCGGGTTTTAGAGCATCCAAATTTTCCTGATAAAATTTTTGCCTGACAAGTTGCTGTTCTGGTGTTAGTACAATGACTGTATAAAGACAGTATGCTCCATTTTCGGGAGTTTTTTTTTCAAATTAATCATTGAACTGATTTGTTTAACTGCTATGAATATTTCGCTATGGTTACAATATTATTGCCAGAATGGTTTGCAGCAAAGGGATTTCATCACCTTGGTTTCTAGTTTAATCTTCACCTATTCGGTGTATTAGGTTAAAACTACCAATGCAAAATAACACCAATATAATAATTATGACCACACTGTTTGTATAGAGCCAGTGTGGTGTGAGTAGCCTGGAGTTCATCCTGCGGATAATTTGTTCAGCCTCAAATTTTCACGTAAAATTTTACTTCTCTTGCAATAACTGAAACTTTAAATCTTCTTTAACTTTAAATCACGATCTTTTCCATTCTCGTTTCTCCTGTGTTTTTGCCTCAAGAGGCCTACCAGTTTTCAGACCAGCATTAAATCATTGATAATAAAGCGCGATAAAGTTAAATCACATACACAACGCATAATTGGAAAAACAGATTAGGAAAAATTGCAGAACAAAGAACTGGATGTGTTACAAGCAGGCAACATCTTTTGTGCAAGACCTCTTTTGTTAAAAGCAACATAGATAATTACATGGCCTTAAGGGCAAACTCAACGTTCAAACTGCGGAATATGTGGAAAATAGTGAATCTTAATTGCACATAGATTTAAAACCAAAGAAGTTAGCAAAGTCCCACCCCTGGGGCAGAGACCTGGCCCCTCGTTCTTCAAAAGCCAGCGCAAAGATGAGATTTGAGATAAAGTACAATTTTAGATGTCGTAATCATGCTAGTTACAGTTTTCTCGTCCTTGGGCCTCCTTACGGCGTAAAATGTTCTGTTTATATACAATAGGTCCATATAAACACCAAGTTATTCTATACTTAAATAAATGACTAATATATAAATCAATATTTCCATCCAAGATCATGTAAGCGGAACATAACCCATAAATTGACCAAAACAGTTACACTATAAATGTGAACGGTTTTAAATAACACAAGTTAACTGCACACGTAATACAAAATTAAGGTTAAACAATGTCAATTTCAAAAACAAAGATTGATAACTTTACCACTTTACCATTTATACGCACACTAAGCCCTTCACAACTACGACTTTAAAATTGACATTAAAATACAGCGTGAGCCGCTTACAACAATTCTAGCGATCTTCACGTATGAATCGCTAAAAGCTTACTCTCTGTCCACTTCTTAAAGCTTCATATTCGTGCACAACTTAATTCTGACCTTTTTTTTTTTTTTTTTTTTTTGAGTTGGATCCATCGTTCCTCGAAATGGGGGTTGAAATATATTATGTTATCAAAAATCAATCATTTCGAGACATGCCGTCTGCATGATCTCGAATTTAAACTTTACTTAAATAATTTAAATATGTAGTCATCTTAATAGTTTCAATACTTTTCTAAGTTTATTTTTTCCCCCCCGTTCTTTTGAAATGTGTTAACCCAAATTTCAACTTTAGTGTAAAAATTCAACCCCCCGGTTGGTTGTCTTAACAAGGCTTGATAATTAATTCGTCTTGAAACTTAGGACAACCTTTCCGTTTTAACCACCCTTCAGGTTTTTCACTTGGCTTCGGCCAGTTAATAATTAAAAAAACAACATGTTCGTCTTATCCGTCTTCAACGTTTGTAATTTACCGTTTTCCTGTTAACTTTCACATCGCCTGATGATGGCAGTACGCCGAAACTATAGTCGCTGTTATTTTTAAAAACTTCAACGAATAAAACTATATGGGGAAGGTTTAGAGATTTTTGATAACATAATTTAATTCTGACCGTCATACTCACTATCGCATGATAAAATTACTGTGGAATTTCCTGTTTACTTTTAATTGACAAAAACTCTTCTGAAGGACGCCTAATTTTATGCAACTAAAATAACTCATGCGCACACATTCTGCGTTGTCATTCTCGAGTTTGCAATTACGTTGCATTGCATTACTGTATTCCAAACGCGTTAGGCAAATGGTGTGATAAATTTTTTGCTCCTTTTCACTAAAAGAATTCAGATCTTTCTGTCAATAGCCTTCCTTTTTAGATAGGTAGTTTGTACATATTATAATAGATCTGTGATCGGCGCACGTTCTAAGAAGCCAACAAGGACGCAGGGTTCTGTTTCAGTCACTAGGGTACAATCACTCACTGAGAGAAGGTAAGCTTTTTGCGTTCGTAACTATAATGTAGTTCTAACGACACCACTAATTCCTCAAATGATGGAAAAAATACGACAAAATATAAATCGCGGTATTAAGGAAAGAATTTTCAAAGTTACAATTTTATGTGTAAAGGAATATAGAATTAATCCCAATATACGCGTGTTGTGTCCAAGATAAGGATGTCTATCATGTCACATTAGGAAAAAGTTGCACAATTCAAAGGTTATTATCATGCAGTAAAGAAAACCTGAAACTTCTGATTATTTCCGAAGATATGCCAAAAAAACAAGAATTTGCCGATTTTGTTATTTTTTTCTGAAGTTTCTGTAAGTTTATTCTCAGAATATCCCAAGTTGTATATATGCATAATGTTCTAAGAATATTCAGAATAAACTGAGAACCTTGTTTTAAGGTTATTGTCAGAATATCTGAGATATGCCCATACGCATATCCCTAGTATATCTTACAAGTCACGTATATATATTCTATGTATATTTAATATCAATGTTCAAATATACTTTTTGGAATATTCCTGGTATATTACAGAAATATTGAATATTATCTGGAGTGTTTAACAAAAGATGTAAATCTTAATTGTGTGAAATATGGACAATTTAGGTTTTGTTCTCCATTATCTTCTAATTTAACACGATTCGTGAGGGAGTATGAAAGAGAAAAAAAAAACTTTTAATAACGTATCACATGAACTATGTTGCTATTTAGACAAATTCAGGATAGCGGTCGATCTCGAAAACCATGTGTCAACAAAACATTTTTTTAAGTTCAAAATATGTGAAATAATTTAAAGCGTTCTAATTTTAATCTCTATATCTCAAACGGCTTGAGCGTCAGAGCATTGGTTCCACCTTTAACAGCGACCATGTATAATGTATATTTCGAAATGTCAGTTGCTATTTGCGCTATATAGAATGTTAACTTTCCACAATATTGCACCTCGTTGGAACGTATGATTTATATAGCATTCATTATGTGCAGGATACGTTTACAGTTGATTGTGAACATCAATGACTATGAAAGTCTGTATAAATTACTATTCAGTGTTCAGTGAGACGAATTACATACCTATACTCTATTGTAAACCCGCAGTGCTTCTTTAACCTAATACCGCATTTAATTGTTACAATCCAGATGTCTGCTTTCAATAATTGTGGCAATTTTATAAGGTTTGCGCCAAAAAGCTATATTCTTGGACGTTGGACGAATTATTTTATCTATCCGTTTTAAGATTAGTTTTCTATACCTGGGTGTACATCTACAACACGATATGTATGCAATACCATTATTTATTCATTAAATGAATAAACAATGGCAATAGTTTCATTCCTTCACACACGTTATATGGTTATAAGTACTCTCAATAAAACTTGCTCGTTAATTTTTCATTTAAAATAATCGTTTCATTATAGACATATCTGTGACAATGGGGTAGAGATTGTAGCAATATGGATGAAAGCAGGCGGTGCAAATCTTAAATTTTCTAAAAATGTTCTTAAACCATGCAATGGATACAAAATAAAGGCTGGTTTCTAAAGAAAATCTACAATAACCCTCTTGACCATAAAGCGACTAATTTGTTTTTGGTTTCGTTTCGCTTGTTTTCTGCTCGAATCTATCCCTGCGGGAATTTTGGTAGTCATCGGTAGGACGAGGTCGAACTGTTGTTTTGCAATTAGGCAGATCGAGGGTACTCATCTTTTTTTGTCGTCAACATCTGGGCAGGTGGCCATACTTTCCGGGGGTATTCCGGCATGTAAAGTATAATAGTGTATCGGCTGCCTACAATATTTATGTCTTAACTTGTTAGATATTTCTCCAGGCTCGTCTCCAGTACTTATGAATGATTTGCTTGTAGAAAGCAACAATTGTACAGGTAAATGATGCTAAAAGGGCAAAATAAAATCATTTGCTTCCAATCGAAGAGAAACAAATCTTATAAAGTCGATGATATACCTTTTGCGATCCGTGCCGTGCCACCATATACATTTAAAACCTTTTTGCATTTTCGCTCCAGTTTTAAAGGACATTACGGAAACTCGCGGAATTTTTACTTCATTCCTTATTCATCCTTGCTTGCGCTGAATTATTTAGGCTGCCTTTCAGAAAACATAGATTTTTTAGTAGTTCCGCATTTTATAGTTTATATAAAGTGTATTTTATACAAAAAAAACAGTATCTATAGGGATTTACTACACATTCCTTCAAGTATTTATGACGTAGCGAACATTTCGGCTACATCAAATTTAAGATGTAACATGCTAATTTATTACAAAATTTCATTAAAACTTTTCAAACAAAGTATAGCGGGGTTTATTATCAACTTTGTACAGCACGCAAGGATCGAATAAATCCGAGAAGGCGTATTCATAGCGAAATAAACTGTTTTGTTTTATTTTTTACAATAGGGAAAATTAAATTTCATAAATTCTTCGGAGCTGCAATGTGGATTGGGGAATATAAGAACGAAATTGTTTTAGTCTCCATCGAGGGGTAGAATGTACCCAAGTAGCCATAAAGTAGAATTCCTTTTTCTTGTATGTATTTTATTAATCAGCCTCCTCCTCCCTAAAGTATCAACCAAATCTGTTTCTTAAACCACTTTAGCTATCATAATATTGATTATGAAAATTATAAAATCATTCTCATATGGACAAATGAGTGTGGAATTTACTTAAACAAAATCAAATTGTGATTTATGTAACTACCCTCGTACACAACTACATGGTTTTCCTTTTCATTGAACGTCCATTTCTTAATGTAAACCTAACAACAGGGTGGCTATAAATTTTTGTGTGGACTGTAATTGGAATGATTGCTACGCCTTTGTATAAGAGGGATGTTGAAGGAATTTTGACACTAATGATTACCGTGTTTAATGATTAAAAATACAAAAAAATGAGTTTCTTCAAAACTTATCTTTTCCGCACGGTAGCATCTGTTGAGACCCAGTACTTTCCTTTTATTGTATTTATTTTTCATGCATTTGATTTTATAAGAAGTATATACCGTTAAAATTTCACAAAAATTAATCCACAAATAAGAAATTTACTTTTGCACATGCGCGAAAGCAGCTCCTTATTGTACATACTTTTGGCACATGTAACAAAATTTCCTTGAGATAAGCAGACGGTAAGCTCAGGCAAAATAGAGGTCAGTGAATTTCGGGGTTCATAACACAAGCAAAATAAGCAAAAAAAGAATCGTAGTACTAGTAAACCTGATAGGGGCCACTGAGTTTTTAGTCACTAGACTTCCGCAGAAAACAACGGAGCTATAATCGTTAAGTGAATATCAAGCAAATGTAGTGATTACTATTGGATTGTATCGAAAACCAGTATGTAATCAAACGTTAATCACGGCGTCGACGAAATAAAAAAATTACCTTTGAACTTCGACTCGCAACCTGTTGAGCACCAGAGGCGTTATGCAATCTGTAACAAACAATAACACAACAAACAAATAAAAGGGGTAGTGAATCGCACTGCATATAACAAAATTGCGAAATATTAATGTCTAACATCTGACACGGAGGCTAATCGTATACTAAAAATTGTATTTAATACTCAAAAAGCAATGCAATCGAATAATTAAAGGATGTAAATAAGCTAAAATGAACAAATTCTTAGAAGTAAAAAAACTGATGAAAATATCGGTTTCGGAGAAAGTCTCGGTAACATTTAAAACTAATTTACAAAGCAACGACACTAATATCGGTATAGCTAATCTGAAGGATACAATTCAATCAATCAGAAATGACCCTCTGAGTCACAAAGTAATTGTCAACAGAATCGGATGTCGGTATCGGTAAGGTGTATTCTTCGGTAACAACAAAAATAAAGTACCTAGTATTAGATATAACGGAGCGATTTACATCAATAACAATCTCCTAGGTTTCGTAATATGCTTGCGTCATAAGAATCTCCAGGGATAAACCATGTAATGTATAGATCACAGGTAGAAATCAGGGGTTTTGTTTCACTGCAGTGGCAGGTAATTCTACAAAGTCGCTGTCGTATCTACCATAAGGTTTTGTTGTTTTTGAGGTGGCGTCTTTGATTTATAGACACACAGATAATTGTGGTAAAGCCAAAACAAAAATCCCTTACGATAGACACGAAATCATAAAAGTAATGGTGCACCAAAAGATAAATTGCATCTAATCAATGCAACGGCAGAAACTTCAATAAAAAGGAAGAGAACACAACTGCGCGCAAGCAGAGAGAAAAGAGGGTACAGAAGTAAGTACAGAAAGGTACAAAGCGTGTGCACTCTAGTAACAAGACAAAGAGAAGTAAGTAAAAGAAGTTTCTGTTACAGGTCCATTTTTAGTTTAGTTTTGCTTTAGTTATTTTGATTTTTAGGTTAGGAATTTGTTTATTTTGTTTTGATTTTCATCACATAGGCGTGCCTATTTTCTTAAATTTCTTCTTTCGATTTCTTCGCTTCTTTGGATTCTTGCTCTCTTCTTACAATTGTATTTACCTTTTCACGCTTTAAACGCTTTTTCTTTCCTTACTGTTTTCACTATTCTAATTTTCGAAGCTTATGTGTACTATTTTATTCCATGTTACGCCTCTGGTCCGCTTTCAGTGTCATCTATTGTCAGTTCTTGTAAACTACGCTATTCTTTCCCGCTCTTTTCAAAAATCTATTCTTCTTTTCCCGCAAACTTTTTATGTTCCTTAATTATTGGTATTACTGTTCGTTTTTTTCAAAATCTTCTACGTTTTCGTTTCCGTTTTGGTCAATTGTCAATTGTATGGTGTGCTTGTGAGGTGCGGAATTTTTGCAGCCGCTTTTATCCGACAATTTTGGGATTTCTACCCTCATCATCTAGTCTCCACTCATTACAAGGAATTGGTATTTCTTCCTTGGAAACCCTATTTTGGGGATTAAGAGTGGAAGAGGAAGCGCATTTGTATTTGTGAACTTACCTACAACCAATATATATATATGTTACCCTTGCTCGCCGGATTTCAACCCTTGTGTAAGTATTTTTGTTGTCTGTATCCTTTTCTATTTCTTCGTTGTCTCTTAGGATCCGAGCTTTATTTCACCGTCCACCAATTTAATTGAGCATACATATCTATATATTGTCTCTACGTTAAGGCCCACACCATCTCGTAAGTAGCCTTTTTGTGATAGTTTTAGCTTGTATAATGTGGGGTTTTTGTTCTAGGGCCTTGTAGTTTTAGTTATTTCTTGTCTATACTTGTTATACGTACCTATCTACTACTAAGAAATCTTCGTCTTCGTCCATCTCCAGTCTTCAGTCGTCCGTCTTCAGTCTTCAGTCGTCCGTCTTCAATCTACAGTCGTCCGTCTTCAGTTTTCAATCTTCTTTCGATACCCTCAAATTTCTTTTTCCTTGTTCCCTTCTACCCGCATCCCTATCCTTAATCTGCCCCGTATTTAGCCACTGGTCTACCACCGCCAAGTCCGCCGAACAACTGCTGGACAATTTCAGGAGCCAGAACAGCTAAGTTCAAGTTACCTATTTACCTTAAATAAAACCGTTAAGTTAATTTTAAAAAAAAACCCATCACATTAATTCAGCTACCCCACATCATAATAAGTAATTTAGTCAAATTTTATTGTTTTACTGTGAGACGAGATCTCGTACCGTTTTTCTTTTTTTTTGCCGTTATTTCCCTGTTATCATTCCGTGCCATTATCAATCATCATCATTCGCCCTACAATATCTGTGTTAAATTCTTGATTTCCTTGAAGAATAAATACCTTTTTTTTCCGCTATCTTTCTCTATTTTTTTTATAGTTTTACCCCTGCATTTCCAGACCAACAGGAGCAGGTTTCTAATTTTTTTCCTGTACGGCTTGGAACTATCGAAAAATTAGTGGCGCCTAAATTTTCGGAGCATTTATAGCTATTTCTTTCAGGATCGTCGAACCACCCCTACCACCGAGAGCAGCTGGAGCCGTAGTGCTGGGTTTCTTATTCCTTCCAGTTTTCTTTCGTCACATTTCTAATACTCGAAGGGCCTCTAATGGCAAAAGATAGAAAAAGGAGATATTAAGGGCACAAAATTCTATCTAGGACGAATCCTTAATTAATGTTGATTGACGTTTTTATGGCAAATTTCGGTGAAGTAACTGTACAAGACGTAACTATGTGCTCCGACAAAATGAAAAGGAGTACTAAGAAAAAACTTAAGCAAATACAAGTCTTAACAGGTCCTTGAGACACTTCACTTTTCTTCAATTTAATTGACGACACTATTAAAGCGACTTAGAAATTATTAATTTGAAATAAATTAAAGGAATTAAAGTAGAATAGCACCCACTGGTACGAATTAAATAAGTGAAATATCATTGGCCTCGGTGGGTACCTATATCTTTACAACTTTTGTTGAAATAATACCTTTTTGTCATTTGATACTCACCGCTAATCTGCAAAAAGAAAAAAAATGCCGGTTTGCATTCAGCACTCACATTTTTTATGCCTCTTAAAGGACAGCTGCGGATGAGGATCGGTAGGACAAAATGAATGACATTTTTATAAAGACAAACGATTCTACAATTCCTGTTTAGTATTGTATATCACGGACGAGTTTTGAGCTTTTGTTAAACACAGACCACCTTGGTTTTGTCCCGATATCCCTCATCAAAATGACAACCTTTTATTGTATTATCATAAATCCATACATTTTGTGCTACTGGTTGAATACATATTGCGCCCTTTATTAATATGCATTTACCAATTGCATTTGGGCTATGTTTGTCGTTTCATTTTATTGTAAACTGTATTTTAGGATTATTCTATTATATATAATCCGTTATAATTATAGATTCGGTGATTTGGAAAATTGATAATAATTAATTACACTCACAATATACGCAAGCTTTTTCATCTTAGTATACCTAGTTCCAACCGTAAAATATATTTTTAAAATGTACCTTGGTTAATCACTAAAGTTAGTGGTCGGCTGGAGAAGACAAAGGAAGAGCAAGAGTTAGATGTATAATTGACCTCGTCGTTATTTAATTAAAAAATTTGCATTTTTCATAGATGGAAAGCAAAACATTTTTCCATGTATGACAGACGTGAAGTAACATTAAATGTTAAAAAGTTTCGTATTTATTTAATTACAAGGGTAAAAGTTGGGCGGGTTGGTTTTATGGTATAAAATATGTATATGATGTGTGAATAATGTGGAGCGATATAACAACTTTTTGGTAGATATACATGTCACGTAACCATCCTAATCTGTCATGCTTCGATCGATGTCAAAGATAGCCGTTTTATACCCGCAATGTGCCAGTTTCAGTTAAAAGGGTTCTAAGTCATTAAAAATTCAACTGCTACACATCACATGTGAAATTAAATTTCGGAAACGTTCGATGATAGGTAGCTACCATTTTAATACTAATATATGTTACGGAACCGACCTCAGACATAGTCGATTTCCATAAATGTAGTAGGTATGAATAC
>NW_022170403.1:43267061-43282985 GCF_008802855.1 Photinus pyralis
TGCTCAATTAAATTGGTGGACGGTGAAATAACCCTCGGATCCTAAGAGACAACGAAGAAATAGAAAAGAATACAGACAACAAAAATACTTACACAAGGGTTGAAATCCGGCGAGCAAGGGTAACATATATATATTGGTTGTAAGTAAGTTCACAAATACAAATGCGCTTCCTCTTCCACTCTTAATCCCCAAAATAGGGTTTCCAAGGAAGAAGTACCAATGCCTTGTAATGAGTGGAGACTATCTGACGAGGGTAGAAATCCCAAAATTGTCGGATAAAAGCGGCTGCAAAAATTCCGCACCTCACAAGCACACCATACAATTGACAATTGACCAAAACGGAAACGAAAACGTAGAAGATTTTGAAAAAAACGAACAGTAGGTAATACCAATAATTAAGGAACATAAAAAGTTAGCGGGAAAAGAAGAATAGATTTTTGAAAAGAGCGGGAAAGAATAGCGTAGTTTACAAGAACTGACAATAGATGACACTGAAAGCGGACCAGAGGCGTAACATGGAATAAAATAGTACACACAAGCTTCGAAAATTAGAATAGTGAAAACAGTAAGGAAAGAAAAAGCGTTTAAAGCGTGAAAAGGTAAATACAATTGTAAGAAGAGAGCAAGAATCCAAAGAAGCGAAGAAATCGAAAGAAGAAATTTAAGAAAATAGGCACGCCTATGTGATGAAAATCAAAACAAAATAAACAAATTCCTAACCTAAAAATCAAAATAACTAAAGCAAAACTAAACTAAAAATGGACCTGTAACAGAAGTTCTTTTTACTTACTTCTCTTTGTCTTGTTACTAGAGTGCACACGCTTTGTACCTTTCTGTACTTACTTCTGTACCCTCTTTTCTCTCTGCTTGCGCGCAGTTGTGTTCTCTTCCTTTTTATTGAAGTTTCTGCCGTTGCATTGATTAGATGCAATTTATCTTTTGGTGCACCATTACTTTTATGATTTCGTGTCTATCGTAAGGGATTTTTGTTTTGGCTTTACCACAATTATCTGTGTGTCTATAAATCAAAGACGCCACCTCAAAAACAACAAAACCTTATGGTAGATACGACAGCGACTTTGTAGAATTACCTGCCACTGCAGTGAAACAAAACCCCTGATTTCTACCTGTGATCTATACATTACATGGTTTATCCCTGGAGATTCTTATGACGCAAGCATATTACGAAACCTAGGAGATTGTTATTGATGTAAATCGCTCCGTTATATCTAATACTAGGTACTTTATTTTTGTTGTTACCGAAGAATACACCTTACCGATACCGACATCCGATTCTGTTGACAATTACTTTGTGACTCAGAGGGTCATTTCTGATTGATTGAATTGTATCCTTCAGATTAGCTATACCGATATTAGTGTCGTTGCTTTGTAAATTAGTTTTAAATGTTACCGAGACTTTCTCCGAAACCGATATTTTCATCAGTTTTTTTACTTCTAAGAATTTGTTCATTTTAGCTTATTTACATCCTTTAATTATTCGATTGCATTGCTTTTTGAGTATTAAATACAATTTTTAGTATACGATTAGCCTCCGTGTCAGATGTTAGACATTAATATTTCGCAATTTTGTTATATGCAGTGCGATTCACTACCCCTTTTATTTGTTTGTTGTGTTATTGTTTGTTACAGATTGCATAACGCCTCTGGTGCTCAACAGGTTGCGAGTCGAAGTTCAAAGGTAATTTTTTTATTTCGTCGACGCCGTGATTAACGTTTGATTACATACTGGTTTTCGATACAATCCAATAGTAATCACTACATTTGCTTGATATTCACTTAACGATTATAGCTCCGTTGTTTTCTGCGGAAGTCTAGTGACTAAAAACTCAGTGGCCCCTATCAGGTTTACTAGTACTACGATTCTTTTTTTGCTTATTTTGCTTGTGTTATGAACCCCGAAATTCACTGACCTCTATTTTGCCTGAGCTTACCGTCTGCTTATCTCAAGGAAATTTTGTTACATGTGCCAAAAGTATGTACAATAAGGAGCTGCTTTCGCGCATGTGCAAAAGTAAATTTCTTATTTGTGGATTAATTTTTGTGAAATTTTAACGGTATATACTTCTTATAAAATCAAATGCATGAAAAATAAATACAATAAAAGGAAAGTACTGGGTCTCAACAGATGCTACCGTGCGGAAAAGATAAGTTTTGAAGAAACTCATTTTTTTGTATTTTTAATCATTAAACACGGTAATCATTAGTGTCAAAATTCCTTCAACATCCCTCTTATACAAAGGCGTAGCAATCATTCCAATTACAGTCCACACAAAAATTTATAGCCACCCTGTTGTTAGGTTTACATTAAGAAATGGACGTTCAATGAAAAGGAAAACCATGTAGTTGTGTACGAGGGTAGTTACATAAATCACAATTTGATTTTGTTTAAGTAAATTCCACACTCATTTGTCCATATGAGAATGATTTTATAATTTTCATAATCAATATTATGATAGCTAAAGTGGTTTAAGAAACAGATTTGGTTGATACTTTAGGGAGGAGGAGGCTGATTAATAAAATACATACAAGAAAAAGGAATTCTACTTTATGGCTACTTGGGTACATTCTACCCCTCGATGGAGACTAAAACAATTTCGTTCTTATATTCCCCAATCCACATTGCAGCTCCGAAGAATTTATGAAATTTAATTTTCCCTATTGTAAAAAATAAAACAAAACAGTTTATTTCGCTATGAATACGCCTTCTCGGATTTATTCGATCCTTGCGTGCTGTACAAAGTTGATAATAAACCCCGCTATACTTTGTTTGAAAAGTTTTAATGAAATTTTGTAATAAATTAGCATGTTACATCTTAAATTTGATGTAGCCGAAATGTTCGCTACGTCATAAATACTTGAAGGAATGTGTAGTAAATCCCTATAGATACTGTTTTTTTTGTATAAAATACACTTTATATAAACTATAAAATGCGGAACTACTAAAAAATCTATGTTTTCTGAAAGGCAGCCTAAATAATTCAGCGCAAGCAAGGATGAATAAGGAATGAAGTAAAAATTCCGCGAGTTTCCGTAATGTCCTTTAAAACTGGAGCGAAAATGCAAAAAGGTTTTAAATGTATATGGTGGCACGGCACGGATCGCAAAAGGTATATCATCGACTTTATAAGATTTGTTTCTCTTCGATTGGAAGCAAATGATTTTATTTTGCCCTTTTAGCATCATTTACCTGTACAATTGTTGCTTTCTACAAGCAAATCATTCATAAGTACTGGAGACGAGCCTGGAGAAATATCTAACAAGTTAAGACATAAATATTGTAGGCAGCCGATACACTATTATACTTTACATGCCGGAATACCCCCGGAAAGTATGGCCACCTGCCCAGATGTTGACGACAAAAAAAGATGAGTACCCTCGATCTGCCTAATTGCAAAACAACAGTTCGACCTCGTCCTACCGATGACTACCAAAATTCCCGCAGGGATAGATTCGAGCAGAAAACAAGCGAAACGAAACCAAAAACAAATTAGTCGCTTTATGGTCAAGAGGGTTATTGTAGATTTTCTTTAGAAACCAGCCTTTATTTTGTATCCATTGCATGGTTTAAGAACATTTTTAGAAAATTTAAGATTTGCACCGCCTGCTTTCATCCATATTGCTACAATCTCTACCCCATTGTCACAGATATGTCTATAATGAAACGATTATTTTAAATGAAAAATTAACGAGCAAGTTTTATTGAGAGTACTTATAACCATATAACGTGTGTGAAGGAATGAAACTATTGCCATTGTTTATTCATTTAATGAATAAATAATGGTATTGCATACATATCGTGTTGTAGATGTACACCCAGGTATAGAAAACTAATCTTAAAACGGATAGATAAAATAATTCGTCCAACGTCCAAGAATATAGCTTTTTGGCGCAAACCTTATAAAATTGCCACAATTATTGAAAGCAGACATCTGGATTGTAACAATTAAATGCGGTATTAGGTTAAAGAAGCACTGCGGGTTTACAATAGAGTATAGGTATGTAATTCGTCTCACTGAACACTGAATAGTAATTTATACAGACTTTCATAGTCATTGATGTTCACAATCAACTGTAAACGTATCCTGCACATAATGAATGCTATATAAATCATACGTTCCAACGAGGTGCAATATTGTGGAAAGTTAACATTCTATATAGCGCAAATAGCAACTGACATTTCGAAATATACATTATACATGGTCGCTGTTAAAGGTGGAACCAATGCTCTGACGCTCAAGCCGTTTGAGATATAGAGATTAAAATTAGAACGCTTTAAATTATTTCACATATTTTGAACTTAAAAAAATGTTTTGTTGACACATGGTTTTCGAGATCGACCGCTATCCTGAATTTGTCTAAATAGCAACATAGTTCATGTGATACGTTATTAAAAGTTTTTTTTTTCTCTTTCATACTCCCTCACGAATCGTGTTAAATTAGAAGATAATGGAGAACAAAACCTAAATTGTCCATATTTCACACAATTAAGATTTACATCTTTTGTTAAACACTCCAGATAATATTCAATATTTCTGTAATATACCAGGAATATTCCAAAAAGTATATTTGAACATTGATATTAAATATACATAGAATATATATACGTGACTTGTAAGATATACTAGGGATATGCGTATGGGCATATCTCAGATATTCTGACAATAACCTTAAAACAAGGTTCTCAGTTTATTCTGAATATTCTTAGAACATTATGCATATATACAACTTGGGATATTCTGAGAATAAACTTACAGAAACTTCAGAAAAAAATAACAAAATCGGCAAATTCTTGTTTTTTTGGCATATCTTCGGAAATAATCAGAAGTTTCAGGTTTTCTTTACTGCATGATAATAACCTTTGAATTGTGCAACTTTTTCCTAATGTGACATGATAGACATCCTTATCTTGGACACAACACGCGTATATTGGGATTAATTCTATATTCCTTTACACATAAAATTGTAACTTTGAAAATTCTTTCCTTAATACCGCGATTTATATTTTGTCGTATTTTTTCCATCATTTGAGGAATTAGTGGTGTCGTTAGAACTACATTATAGTTACGAACGCAAAAAGCTTACCTTCTCTCAGTGAGTGATTGTACCCTAGTGACTGAAACAGAACCCTGCGTCCTTGTTGGCTTCTTAGAACGTGCGCCGATCACAGATCTATTATAATATGTACAAACTACCTATCTAAAAAGGAAGGCTATTGACAGAAAGATCTGAATTCTTTTAGTGAAAAGGAGCAAAAAATTTATCACACCATTTGCCTAACGCGTTTGGAATACAGTAATGCAATGCAACGTAATTGCAAACTCGAGAATGACAACGCAGAATGTGTGCGCATGAGTTATTTTAGTTGCATAAAATTAGGCGTCCTTCAGAAGAGTTTTTGTCAATTAAAAGTAAACAGGAAATTCCACAGTAATTTTATCATGCGATAGTGAGTATGACGGTCAGAATTAAATTATGTTATCAAAAATCTCTAAACCTTCCCCATATAGTTTTATTCGTTGAAGTTTTTAAAAATAACAGCGACTATAGTTTCGGCGTACTGCCATCATCAGGCGATGTGAAAGTTAACAGGAAAACGGTAAATTACAAACGTTGAAGACGGATAAGACGAACATGTTGTTTTTTTAATTATTAACTGGCCGAAGCCAAGTGAAAAAACCTGAAGGGTGGTTAAAACGGAAAGGTTGTCCTAAGTTTCAAGACGAATTAATTATCAAGCCTTGTTAAGACAACCAACCGGGGGGTTGAATTTTTACACTAAAGTTGAAATTTGGGTTAACACATTTCAAAAGAACGGGGGGGAAAAAATAAACTTAGAAAAGTATTGAAACTATTAAGATGACTACATATTTAAATTATTTAAGTAAAGTTTAAATTCGAGATCATGCAGACGGCATGTCTCGAAATGATTGATTTTTGATAACATAATATATTTCAACCCCCATTTCGAGGAACGATGGATCCAACTCAAAAAAAAAAAAAAAAAAAAGGTCAGAATTAAGTTGTGCACGAATATGAAGCTTTAAGAAGTGGACAGAGAGTAAGCTTTTAGCGATTCATACGTGAAGATCGCTAGAATTGTTGTAAGCGGCTCACGCTGTATTTTAATGTCAATTTTAAAGTCGTAGTTGTGAAGGGCTTAGTGTGCGTATAAATGGTAAAGTGGTAAAGTTATCAATCTTTGTTTTTGAAATTGACATTGTTTAACCTTAATTTTGTATTACGTGTGCAGTTAACTTGTGTTATTTAAAACCGTTCACATTTATAGTGTAACTGTTTTGGTCAATTTATGGGTTATGTTCCGCTTACATGATCTTGGATGGAAATATTGATTTATATATTAGTCATTTATTTAAGTATAGAATAACTTGGTGTTTATATGGACCTATTGTATATAAACAGAACATTTTACGCCGTAAGGAGGCCCAAGGACGAGAAAACTGTAACTAGCATGATTACGACATCTAAAATTGTACTTTATCTCAAATCTCATCTTTGCGCTGGCTTTTGAAGAACGAGGGGCCAGGTCTCTGCCCCAGGGGTGGGACTTTGCTAACTTCTTTGGTTTTAAATCTATGTGCAATTAAGATTCACTATTTTCCACATATTCCGCAGTTTGAACGTTGAGTTTGCCCTTAAGGCCATGTAATTATCTATGTTGCTTTTAACAAAAGAGGTCTTGCACAAAAGATGTTGCCTGCTTGTAACACATCCAGTTCTTTGTTCTGCAATTTTTCCTAATCTGTTTTTCCAATTATGCGTTGTGTATGTGATTTAACTTTATCGCGCTTTATTATCAATGATTTAATGCTGGTCTGAAAACTGGTAGGCCTCTTGAGGCAAAAACACAGGAGAAACGAGAATGGAAAAGATCGTGATTTAAAGTTAAAGAAGATTTAAAGTTTCAGTTATTGCAAGAGAAGTAAAATTTTACGTGAAAATTTGAGGCTGAACAAATTATCCGCAGGATGAACTCCAGGCTACTCACACCACACTGGCTCTATACAAACAGTGTGGTCATAATTATTATATTGGTGTTATTTTGCATTGGTAGTTTTAACCTAATACACCGAATAGGTGAAGATTAAACTAGAAACCAAGGTGATGAAATCCCTTTGCTGCAAACCATTCTGGCAATAATATTGTAACCATAGCGAAATATTCATAGCAGTTAAACAAATCAGTTCAATGATTAATTTGAAAAAAAAACTCCCGAAAATGGAGCATACTGTCTTTATACAGTCATTGTACTAACACCAGAACAGCAACTTGTCAGGCAAAAATTTTATCAGGAAAATTTGGATGCTCTAAAACCCGATAGTCTGAAAAAAATTGTCACTGGCGATGAAACCTGAGTGTCTAACGAAAAAATCGATGCAGCTGATGCAAAATGATATCTAGTACCAAAGAAAGCGAAAGCGTAGTACTCGGTCGAGAAATTGATGAGAACGATTTTCTGGGATGCTAGGTCGATAATATACGTAGTGCATTCAGAAAGTAGGTCTTATTTTTTTATTAACCGGAAAAATTGCGCATGCGTAACAGATGTATGATGTGGCAAAAAGAAAGAAAAATAGAGAAACTTACTTTCTATATGCGCTACATATTTCCCCGGAATATATAAATAAATACTTAATGAAATAACACAAAGGCATAACCGTGTTGCGGATTCATGATAAATCTATTACGCGTGTCGCGTTAACTACTTAGAAATCGTCTATTAATCCAATTGTATGTACATTGTGCAAATACATATATATCTGTCAAAATTCCCCAAGAACCACAGAGTAGCGGAATTGCAAATAATGCAAAATGTAATTTAGCACATCTTGCCGCCCCCTCAAAAGTAGCGCCCTGGATTAGAGCCCAGTTAGCCCATTTTTTTACCCGGGGTCTGGTACTAGCGTTAACATATCACCTCGAAAAGTTATGGATTTTTTTTGCAAAATCTATAACTGCGCCAAGTGAATTCAAGCGTTAGCTCTGCCGAACAGAAAAAATTTTACCCGAAAAGAAAAGACAAAATGGTGGTGCTAGAAAAATCCGCCCCCCTCCCCACAGCTCCCTCTAAAATTAGTGGCGCTAGGTCAGCAGAACACAAAACGTCCAAATTTTACACGAAAAGGCAAAATGGTGGTGCTAGGAAAAATTGCTCCCGAGGCTAGCTTTACAATTTGTGGCGCTTAGTCTGACGAACACAGCGCTTGCTTTTGGAAGTAATTGGACGCCATGGTGGTGCTAGCGTTAACATAGCCCTTAAAAGTCAAGGTTTTTTTTGTAAAATCTATAATGGCGCTAGCTGAACTTAAGGTGGCGCCAGATAGCGCAATCTGTCTTTAGTCAGAAATTTGAAATGGTGTTGCTAGGTGGACCCTCTGTTGACTTGGAGTGATGATGAAACCGTTTATTTAAGGCAGGTATTGTGTTGTTATCGAAGCTTGACAAGCACAACATAACCCTGGAATTGTAAAAGTACTTATCACTGTCTAATGCATCAACAAAATTAAATTAAACCGAAATAAAATCTGGCAGTCATTGCAGTAGGTAATGCTAATGAAAGAACATGAATTAAAAAGGACGGTAAAGATAAAAGTAAAGCATAAATAAAACATATCCTTCCGGAGAAGGGAATGTATACTTTATTAGTAACGAGAGTTTCTCTACAAGTAACAAGAGATAAAAGGCAGAAATTCCCAATAGTGAACATATATGGTGAAAAAACAGTAAAACGGGCCATATCTACGTAGTTTAGAAAACGGATGTTTTTATGTGCTAATAAAAGTTTAATTGCGTACCGAAACATTCTACTGCTGACATCGAAACACATACAGATAAAGCGTGCAAACAGCAAAAGGTTCTTGCGTTTGGCCTAGAAAGTTCTCCTGGTGCCATCTGAAACAACTGAAATGTTTATTTTCAAGCTTGATTCTGTTATCGCGGTAACAATAAGCGACCTTTGAGGCGTCCACCGAAAGTTTTACCGGTGCTATCAAGTTGCTAGGAAAAGACAATAACGAAATAGTATGCGTACGAGTGTTTGCTCTAAATGTAGGTACCTACATGTTGTGTGGTACGTGGACTTCGTCAGCATTTACGTGGCGATATGGAAAATGTACCTGTTCGAAACTGTTGCATTAAATACTAATCTATTACAGAAGTTATCATTCTCGACGTATGTACAAGAGGGAAATTAGCCTACGAAACTGAAGTAAAAGATGATAAAGTATTAAATTGCAGTAAACGAAAAAATGTGTAGTGTAGTGGCACGTTAATTTAACAATAGCGCGCGTTTAATGAATGCGAAAGTATATAACGATATATGACCGACTGCAGACCATATACTATTTTGTGCAGTTCAAGATTAAACCAGAATCGCAAGGGAAAACTATTAAACGAAAATGTAAATAGAGATGTCATGGTATAAAAGCAGTATTTATGGACCAGATTCTAAAAAGAAATCAGATAAATGCTGTCGGTTCGAAAGAAATATAGAGATCAATTGGGACAATATTTTAGCTTTATTCCGGATAGATGCAGATATCAAAGCTCACACTTAAGAATGGCTGTCACGGTTTTGTGTGTGATCAGTAAAGGGAATTAGAAATAGGATCTCCTCTTGGACGAAATAAATAAGTATTGCTCAGAAAATGTATTCTTTCTATATATTTACCTACATTTATATTTTCCAACTCATGCTGGAAGGGACTATTATGGCCACTTTCCCCGTCCGTCCGTACAGTTTTCAAGAGATTTAGTTCGTTCTTTTTGCATTCCGTAACTAATATCCCTCGCACCTCAACCAAGAAAAATCTTGACGATTAATGTTCGCATGCGCAGCTTTCTTATTGTTGTGATACCTTCCTAAGACTGAAACTACCCACACAACTTACCCTTGCTAGCTCAATCTCACAAAAACTCTTTAAAACACTAATCTCAGGGCCCGTAAAATGAGTCCGACTACCCCTTTTTTCCGTCCGGACAAGGGGTAGCAACCTCGCCAGGTCAGTGGCTAATACCTCCCTTAAATTCCAAATAAAATAATCCCTTGTTAACTGACTTCTGGAATGAAATTTAAGTCCCACCGATGATCCAAACCTTTTTACGTTACCAAACTCGTTTCACACTCGGGATAAAAAAAAGAAAACTTAAAATTTGAGAAACTCGAATCCTTTACCTTTACTTTGACACACAACAAATAATAAATGACAAACAAAAAAAATAAAAATTTTACAAAGCTAAATTTACAAAATCTGAAAAAAATAATTTACACAAATTGAAACACAAAACCGTCTCAGACGGCGATTCTAACAATTAAATTAAAACAAAAATGACAGTACTCACGGTGCTAATCCTTTTTACAAATGCACAAACTACCGATGCACACAAAAACACAAACACAGCCCCAGGTATGTGCTGACACAGCTACTCCAACAGCTCCTCGGCGATGCTGGCGTTAAACAAACGTTCCGCCTACTCCAGATGATGTAAAATACAACGCAAACGAACTTTTGCTGCTAAAATGGCATTATTGTACCGCTCGTTTCCCTTCAACAAACTCCTTCCAAAAACCTTCTTAAAACTCCTCGATGCCGGCGTAATCCACACGTTCCCGGACTTTCAAATAACAATAGACGAAGAATAAACTGGCGTAACTTTAGCAAACGCCGCTACAATAAACTTTCCAAAAATCTTCACATAAAACACACAAAATAGTCGCAGCTCAGGAGTTGAATAATCTCATCATGTGATTAACAGGAGAGTTACGGAAAGTATTAGACCTGCATATGGGAACTTTAAATAGAATAGATTTTGGCCTAGTTCTATAATAATAATAATAATAATAATAATAATAATAATACAGAAATGATCCACAACGTATACATGTAAACAACAGTACTCGCTCACAACACGGTACACAACATACTGTAATATCTCCACCTCTAACCCAAACAAACACACAAATACAACTTACCGAGCAAACAAGTACAACAAATGATACAACATATACTACAATCAGAGATTCACCTCTGAAGCAAACCACATTATCACCACCCAATAGTATTCAACCCAGACGCAAAAGCCTAAACAGCACTTTAGACTCACAACATGACACACAACATACTGTAATATTTCCAAACTTAACTCCACCAACCACACAAACACAACTTCCTGAACAAACAAACGCAATAAATACAAGTAACGCAACACGCACTACAAAGACGCCCTCACCCACACGGCCTAGCACAGCTAAAAAACACAATACTCTTTCTTCTCAGAAACACACCACGTTATCACAAACACAACTCACTCGTACTCAACCCAAACGCAACAACCTTAACAGCACTACAGGCTCACAAAATACTGTAATGTCTCCACCAATAACCCATGCAACAACAGAAATACAACCTCAAGAACAAAGAAACACCATAAATACAAGTAACGCAACATGCACTACAAAGACAGGTCCATCCAATAAAGTTACACGCCCTAGCACATTTAAAAAACACAAAACTCCTTCTTCACAGAAAAGCACCACATTTTCACAACCCACTCGTATTCAACCGAAACGCAAAAACCTTAACAGAACTACAGGCTCACAACATACTAAAATATCTCCAGCAAAAACCCAAGCAGCCTCTCAAATACAACCTCAAGAACAAAGAAACACCATAAATACAACTAACGCAACATGCACTACAAAGACAGGTCCACCCAATAAAGTTACACGCCCTAGCACAGTTAAAAAACACAATACTCCTTCTTCTCAGAAACAACCCACTCGTATACAACCGAAACGCAAAAACCTTAACAGCACACAGGCTCACAAAATACTGCAATATCTCCACCAAAAACCCAAGCAACCTCACAAATACGACCTCAGGAACAAAGAAACACCATAAATACAATTAAAAAACACAAAACTCCTTCTTCACATAAACACACCACGTTATCACAACCCACTCGTATTCAACCCAAACGCAAAGCCAAAGAAACACTTACACAATAAACTCCATTTAATAAAATTACAGGAATTATTATAATGATATTTTTGTTTTGTTTTCTTCTTTCCTGATAGCGTTGGCTATTGTGCCCATCAATAGGTATGTTGGTAAGTACGAATTACATTATCCCTAGATGTCCAATGTACGTGTGTGATTTTTTTTTTTTTTTTTAATGACCCTACATAACTTCACCAGACACAGACACTAATCGTTACTTGATTTTAATCCGTGCGATTAGTTAACCAGGCTAGACCTGAGTTCTCACAAGAAACACCGACCATAATAATAATAATAATAATAATAATCCCGCAAGGGAAGGTAACCTTTTACCTTACGTGCGTAGCGAGCACGCGTACCCTTAGCTAACCCTGTGCTGGGCCAACCACCCACATAGGTGAAAGGCGGTTCCAAATACACGAACAGAAGCCTCGGACGAGCGTCGCCAAGGTCGAGGACGACGCGGGAACAGGATACTCGACCATACGGACAACGACCCTGCTTCGATCTTTTCTACACTGGCAATAAAAATAACAATAGGTATCAGTGGTACTTGGTGTTCACACCCGTCCATTGATGTAACTCCACAAAAGTGAGAAATTAAAAAAAAAAAAAAATAATAATAATAATAATAATCAATAATAATAATAATTAATAATAATAAGCCAAAGAAACACTTACAACACTAAACTCCATTTAATAAAATTTACAAAGGGATTTTATAATGTTTTTGTTTTGCTTTTGTTTTCAACTTTCCTGATAGCGTTGGCTTATTGTGCCATCCAATATGTATGTTGGTAAGTATGAATTACATAATCCCTAGATTTAAATGTACGTTGTTGATTTTTTTTTTTAGTTTTTTTTTTTTTTTTTTTTTTTTAGGGACCCTACATAACTTTTTCAACCAGACACGACACAGAACACTTAATCGTTACTTGATTTTAATCGTTGCGATAGTTAACCAGGCTAGACCTGAGTTCTCACAAGAAACACCGACCATAATAATAATAAATAAATAACAATAGTGTATCAGGTGGTACTTGTGTTCACACCCGTCCAATTTGATGTAAACTCCACAAAAGTGAAGAAATTTAAAAAAAAAAAAAATAATAATATATAATAAAATAAATATTTTATTTTTTATTTTTTATTTTTCTTTTAGAACCTACATAACTTCACTAGACACAGACCACAGACACTAATCGTTACTTGATTAATCCGTGCGATTAGGTGTAACCAGGCTAGACATGAGTTCTCAAAGAACAACCGACATAATAATAATGTTTATTGTTCTACGATACAAAGATTCAATAACAGAACAAAATAAAGTTGTTACGTTTGCGAAGCGGTACTATAGACAAAAAAGATATATGCAAGACAAAATAAAATAAGAGGTAAACCTATTACAATGTTAATTAAGTAGTAACTTAGATAAACCATGACATACATTAAAAGAAAAACAAATTTAAACAAAATTTCAAAATTCAGATGAGGAGAAAAATTAATGTCTTGCATGTCACAGTATATTGTTAAAATTACGCGACATATGAAGGAAGGGGATTTTGATAATATGTTTAGTTTTGGGATGGGATTTAAGAATGCCTTTGGAAACCGGGAAGTTTGCGTGCTGGGGACAGATATGTTAAAGGGATTCAAGTACAGGAAGGACAATCAACATGATGGTTATGATGCCATTGAAGATATTTTTATGCTGTTAGAAAATGCGTCTCTTACTTAACGATTCAAAAGAGAAGCGCTCAAGGCAATAGTTCTTGAGAAGACCCTCTTGCTGGGTACACCCCATCTACCCTGAAGGACATATACTTAAGAAATTTCTTTGGATTCCATCCCACTGCTTTGATATTGGACATCATGATGGGATTACCAAATTAAGCAAACAGTACTCTAGTTATAGGTCTCACAGGGAATAATATTAGTGAGAACATGGTTGTAAATTGGTAAAATTTTACTTTTTCTTATAGAAAGCCAATGTTTTGGTGGCTGAACTGGGATAATTTGACGTTACATGCTCAGCAAAACGTAATTCACTGTCAAATACAACTCCCAAAATCTGTAGTGGATCCACACGAATTTAGTGATACTGCATTCAGTGTATATTCATATAATACGGGATTCCGTCTTCTTGTGAAAGATAATAACTTTACACTTTTTAATGTTTAGGTGCAGTTATTTTGCAATACACCAACTAGATCCATTTATACCATCCTGCAGAAACAGACAATCGTTTATGGATGATTATAGAGTAATATAGCTTGAAGGTCATCGGCGAATAGCAAAAAATGATTAGATATTGACGCACCGATATCAATTTAATAAATATCAAGACCAACAGAGGACCAGGTTGGAACCCCTGAGGCACACCAATGATGCAACATACAAATCCGAGTGAAATCGTTTATAGGTGACATATTGAGACCTGTGGACAAATAAAGACGTAATAGTAGTAGAAGTGATTGACTAAATCCAATGCTGTCTAGTGTATTGATTAATTATCGAGTGGTCTATGGTGTCGAAAGCTTTCTGAAAATCGGTATAGATCACTTCCACTGACCATGGTTATCCATTATATGACACGCATAATTTGTAAACAAGCGAGGTTAGTTGTCGTCGAACCTATTGTCGCATAAGCCGTGTGTGTGGCGAATGATAATTTCTACCAGCGGGTAGATGATCATATTAAAACATTTCAAAGACCTTTGAGAAAGCAGCAAGTATGCTAATAGGCTTGTAATTTGCGTGTGCCGATATGCTTGCCAGTTTTGTGTTATCGGACAAAATTTTGGCTGTAGGACCAGATGCTGGGAAATTGCTTGAGATCTAAGAGCTAAATTAAAAATAGTACAGAGTGGACTTAATTAATAATTGGTCTACAGTCTTTTAACAAAGAAAGCATGGAATTTTCGTCATAACCAGCGTCTGTTTCATCTTTTTAGTTTAGCTAAGGCCTCGTAACCCATTTATATCTGTAATTTGTGGTTAAATGAATACAAAGGAAGCGTTAGTGCAACTAACTGGGGACGAACTTGCATCTCCAGATTTCGATAAGGACGTTAGAAAAGTAAATTTTTAAACCATTAACATGTTTTCTCTTGACGGGGTTGAGTTATGTCTCGTCAGCTTAGTGCATTATGCCAGGTATTTCTACTTCGCCCTTACGGGATCTGATAAAGGACCAAAACGCTTTGGGAAATTATTGACTAACGAATTCTGAGCGTCCGAAATGTAGTTATTGAAAGATGTACACGAATTTGTACTTTGACTAACTTTTTCTTTAATCGGCAAATCCCGACAACAGTATTAAATGAACATCCATGTTGTTTTTAACTTCAGATTATTAAATATTTCACTTGTAACCATTTAGGATAAGTGTTGTAACGCACCGGTTATATGGACCCGTGTGGGAGTTGTAATAGTATTTTTTTAAGTTAAATAGGTTATAAGTAAAATAGTTAGCATTAAATTTGTGGACACCCTGCTTGTAACAATACCGCCTCCGCTGTAAGGGGCCCATGGACTTTCTGCCACATTGTGCAACCGATTTGGGTTTCGGGCCATTTGTGAATTATTACGCAACGGTGATCCATGCTGTGGCGGCAAGATCCAAGGTATGAGTTTAATTTTTCCCTTGGTGAACCAGGAGGAAACGGAAGGATCGCTTAGATAGCCGTCTTCGGCAGCGCACGTTAAAAAACCGCGGCAGAATCCAGCGGTCTTCTGGTTAATTGGCTTGGCGAGAGTGCGGATTTGGCGACGTTTCGTTTTTTGCGCCGCGAATTAAATTGCAACGTGTTGTGTCATCGAAAACGTGTGGTTTGCGACACTGGCGGGGAAGGCATCTGTCAGCCTGAACATCTTCTTCCTCTTT
>NW_022170403.1:43283085-43416584 GCF_008802855.1 Photinus pyralis
GGGACTCGCGTACCTACTCGCGGAATTTAATGTTTATTTGTTTAGAAGGCCGTCTGTCTTATCTTAGTATATTGCGTCCCTAGGTACACTTTTTTGTGTGCAACCTCAGATTGGATTCTTTTCAAGATTTTTATTAGCTTGATAGTTTAGGTTAGGTCAAACAGAGGATTTCTTCCAGTTTAGGTCCTAGAGTTAATTTTTTGGGGTTGCACGCTGCGCCGTTTTTTAAATTGGTTCATGTGAAATGCGAGGTGAAATGTACAGGGTGGGCTTGTTACTTGACAAGATTTCTTAAATTTTTTTATTTCGTTACGTGAGCGAGTGCTTCTCAGTGCAGTCCCCCTTTTTAAACGTGTGCGTAAAACTTGAGGCGCCAGTGAGTCGTAGTATTGATACGTTTAGTTCAGATTACAGGAAGATTTTGTTTATTTTGCAATGGTGGTTATCGAGCCTGGTACGCGGCGTGAGATCTGCTGATTCAACTCCATACGAAGTAAATTTGTAGGTGTGTGTCTCAAAAAGAAAACAAGTACAAATTGTACACAACCCTTGTGCAGGTAAAGCGCATTTTTTCTAAACGCCCCTATGAAATTTCTTCCATAAATAAGAAAGTTGGCGCTGCACATCCTACACAAAACCAAATTTTGGAAAATGGCGCTACATTTGCTTTTATTCCAAGTGGCTATGTATCAAATTTCATTAAATCCCTTCATAAATAAGAAAGTTGGCACTTCGCATGCGCAAAACGAAATTTTGAAACTGGCGTTAAATTTGGTTTTATTCCAAGTGTCTATGTATCAAATTTTATTTAAATGCCCAATGGTTATATTTCTTCCAAACGTGCCAATCGCCCTTTGTAGGCACTTTCCTTTGACAATTCACTCTTAAGATATAAGGAATTATAACCGATCACGACAAGGGATCGAGGAGGAAGACTATGGTTAGTATAAATTAATTCCTTTCGTTGAAACCTTTCATTAGAGTACCATGAAGGATAAAACTACCCTTTCCCTTCTATCCCGTACTTTGATAAGAGGACATAAAGAAGGGCAGTAGTTTGTAGAAAACTGTTCCTTACGTTGAGACATTTAATTAGAATACAATGAGAGATCAAATTAATTTTTACCCCCCTCCCCCCCCCCCCCTCAGGCCCCGTCGCTCACTGATCTCCAAACAAAGTCACACGGGAAAGTTATAGTTTGTACAAACCAATTTATTTCAATGAGACCTCTCATAGGAAGACCTTGAAGGATAGAACATGTGTTTAACCCCCCCACCCCCATTTTCTTAAGAGTAACTTGGCATCACTAAAGGCATGCGTATGCAAAATCTGAGACCAATTACTTGTCGTATGAAAAAGTTATTCAAAAACAGCGTCTCAGGAAATAATTCGTAGGGGGGGGGAGCTTTTAGTTAGCGAAATTTGATGGCCGTCTGGCACACCTTCAAGGTATAGGCTACCGACTGCCAAAAATTCCCCTAGAAGTAGTTCAAAATGGTAGAAGTGGGTCCCGGACGGACGGACATACGGACAAAACGCAAACAATAGCACATTTTTTTTTAATTCTTAAAAAATGCGCTAAAAAATAGTTGGAAGTTTTTTATTCGCGTTAAATCGAGAGCGGAGTTGGGTCAAGTACCTGTTAATTTAGAGCACGGTGTGTTTGAATTTCGGATTGAGTCTCAAGCGATCAACGAGGATTTATCGTGGAGTGGATTTTATTGTGACTTATTTGAGTTCGTGTCGGACCATCGAAATTAAATCAACCAACGACAATTTATCGCAGGGTGTTTTTATACATTATTGTGACACTCTAAGTATCCAGAACATGTTTACATGCCAAAAGAGTTGCGTGTGTGAACGCGTAGAGTTGTGTTTTATAAACTATTACGTTAAATACGGACAGTGGTGGCAAATATTTTCGACGGGATCTAAGTAAAGTTTATTTTTGTCGCAAGACACAACAATTAGCGAAATTTTTCTTTCTAAACACCCGAAATTGAATTCGGGGACTCTGATAAGAATGAGTTGTTTGAAATGTATGGTGGGCTGGGCTGCAGTGTCGATAACGGTGCCCCTCGGATACCGGGCGACCTCCGAGTGGTGGGTCATTTCCTTGTCAGTCAAGCTCTGGGCATGAGGCTCTAGAGCACATCAAGGAATGATAACCCTGGTTAAAATGTGGGTACGATTCTAGTGGATAAATTGCATTCAACATGTAAAAAAAGAGCAGAAAATGTGCAGTTTGTACCACAAGGAACATAGGTAGTCCACTTGAAAGAATAACTATTGACTGGCTCATTCCCAGAGACAGAGAAACAGATATATGTTGGTGACCATGGACTATTTCAACAAATTGATAGAAGCATATGTCCTGCGAAATCAAGAACCGAAACCGAACTACATATTGGCCTATGGGCAAAGTTTTGAGTCAGTGCTATGCTTAACAGCCTATGGCCGTTCGCCAAGCGCGCACACTCCCTTAACAAGTCCTTTTCGTCATCCCATACTATTATTTCAATTTAACTCAACTCATTTGACAAGTGAAATGTCATTTGTAACGGACGGCGTCCGTTAAAAAATAACGGACGCATATGCGGCCGTTAAGGAACAATGCTTTATTGAAATATAAACAACTACTTATTATAATGGATATGAAAATTAAAGTGACAGTTATTGCTAAAAATATGTTGACCATCGTAGCAAACTTGAGGACCACTAGCACTTGTGGATATTACACTTTATGAAGAAGCTGTGGCTATGAATGTTGTAATTTCAGCGTTTCCATCGGAACTTTGAAATAGTTGTTTGGTGATTTTTAATCGCTTCGAAACTTTTGTCCATAATGAATTGGGCGAGTGCATTTCCGTATTTCCATTACGTGCCCTAATAACACGTCTTCATTTACTAAATTAATCCTCTTAATCTTAAGCCATTACTTGAAATCTTCGTATTATTTATGATATCGCTCCCTGTTTTTTTCTGGTAGCAAATCGACACTTGCAGGCATGGAATCTGCTAGTACGTCTGGAGGAATATTGGTATTTTCTTCAATTTTGTGCATATTTTTGGAAAAACGTCATACAGCTTCTCAGCACGCGTTTTTAACGAATTGTTTAGTTGCGTTAAGCAGTTGCGTCCATGATAACCGCTAACATGTGACCATAAGCATACCATGATCAAGATAATTATTATATTTAACTATTCCGAAAAGATGGATCTTTATGAAGTGAAAATATATAATTTCCAGATGATGGGATGACGAAAAATCTTGAACGACATACGGCCGATACGCAAATAACGGACTTGGTTGAATATAAACCTCGGCTGACGCCTCGGTTTACAAACTTCAACCACGTCCGTTATTTGCTACATATCGGCCTTATGACGTTAATAACTATTTTGGTAGCGCTCCATTCTGCAGTACAGGAAACCACAGGACAGAGCACAGCTTCCATGTTGTTTGGCCGGGAATCCTGTGTGATTTAAAAGTTAGTACAAGACCCGATCAAGAAGAAACTATGGGAAACGGGTACGTAGAAAACCTGCGTCAGAAAGTTGGTGCCACTCATGATAAAGTTTCCCATAATATGCAGTTAGTTAGCGTCTCCAGAGGAGAGTTCCGGAAATTGCAAAGAGCTTGGGAAGGGCTGGGGGAAGATACACCGAAAAACTATAATTCCAATATCATACTAATACCAAATTAATTCGTACGCCATTAATAAATGGGTTTCGGATTGCGATATAGGTACAAGAAAGATAGGTAATTAAATTAAAACATAGGGATAACATAAAAAGAAACGTGGTTAACCATATAAAGAAAGAAAGAGCTTTAATATATCTGAATAATCCTTCAAGTGGTTTAAAGCAGAGGTGAAACGATTTTTATTCTTCAAGCATAAGAAGGAGGTTCATTTCCCTCAAGAGGTTTGTTTAAAATATAGAGCTAGCCGACGGATTTTTTGCAAGGAAGTAACTTTACTTTAAAATCATAATTTTTGTTTCGAGCTGGCAGTTCAGTCCGGGTTTTGGAACTACAACCTGAGTTTAAGAGGGGTTAAAAAACTTGGGTTTGTTTAAAAGTCCGGAAATTTCGAGCACGAGCACTGTATTTACAGATTGTCTTCGGACATTAGATGCAATGGTACATAGTGCGAACATAAAATAGGAGCCCCCCCCCCCCCGCTCTTAAATTCTAAACGGTTTAGGACATCGATTTGAAATTTGGGGAGAGGAGCGGCAAGTAAATTTCACTCTTTATGACATAAATTGACAGTTCTAATTTGAAAGATGGCGACTGTGCGCCACTTTGAATTTCATGGAGAAGGCCCACGTGTACATACATTCCGCCTTCTCAGAATTCTTTGATTATTCAAATTCTTTTGATTCTTATGTCACCCGATTAATCGAATTGGTACTATTTATTTTGCTACTTGAAATCCTTCGACTATTCTCATTATTCAATTCATCATTGTGAAAGATTCGATTCACGTTAGTTTCTTCCAGGGTTTCTTCAGATCCTTCTATATTTCAATTTTTCATATCGTTTGGATTATTTGATTCTACGTATTCTGCAGGTTGTTGCGTACTTCGGGACTCGTCCGCTTCTTCAGTTTTTCATATTGTGGCGAATATTTCAGAAATTTCGATCGAGGCGCCATGAAAAGATTAGTTATCGGCGATAAAGAATGAAGACGCGATCTTTCTGGGAAATATTTCGTGTTTTGTTCTAGAACATTCGAGAAGACTCACGACCACTCGAAAACACTCGAGTTTACTGTATAAGCAAATCGCATTCGTGTGAGGTTTTTAAATTGCACGTTAGCATTAAGAATTATATCTATAAAAAGGGTTATTTTGATCAATATCCCTGAGTTTAATTGATTCCAATTTTTTCTCTTTCACAGGTAAGGTTTGCGTAACCCTTTGTGCCCGATGCTGTACTGTAGTATTTTAGCGTCTTAAAAAATAATGCTTATTGCAAAGAGCTTACATGTAATTATTTAAACAAAATGCTTACCGTTGTAGAATATAGAATATCATAAGTTCATATTTGATTCGATTAATGTTTGACTGAAACGTACCTGAAACAAAAATATAAATGTTAAAACAAAGCACAAATACAGAACGCAATCAACGAGGAGTCAAAAAAGTATCACAATCACTAAGTATCCAGTCAATGGTTGAAAAACCGCTGAAACACACTAGCTTGGTGCCTAAAATTTAAATGAGGATTTGTCGGCGATTACAAGATAAGAAAACCGTTTCGTATAGACCAACTTCACAATTGTAAAAATCGGCCGAGTAGTAATTTTAAAATCATCGGACTAGACATTTTACTCCAATAGTAAAAACCCATTTTCTCTTCTGATGTCGCTATTATCCAGATCCATCAATTTCTCGAGGTATTCGTGTTTAAAAAATTGAGTAATTGAGTTTACCAAACCACCAACCTTGACTTTATGAGTACCATCTTCAATTTCCGTTGTTTTGATATAATTAGTAGTCCTAATCACCACACCACGCATACGACGCGTCGTGGACTTTCTGAGTCTCTTATGTATATGTCAAAACTGAACCTCAATCAAATGAAATTCCATGAGATTCCATACATCCAAATTCGTTTGATCGTTTACGTAACAAAATTGGTTATTAGTTAAGACTTTTGGTATCTTCGGTCCTAAAGCAGCCTTCAGTCTACCAGACAACAATCAAACCAAAATATCTCTAAAAATTGCGATGTAAAGTTATAATTTACTATCTTTATTTTGTCATAACATTTTAGACTGTGGCTTCCTTCACTGGTTCATAGAAGAAAATAAATCCATAGCGTTTAAAACAAAGAATTGATAGTGATTAATGTATGGGAGCGTGTAGAATTAGTAGCAACATACAATATTACTAGAGATCCCAAATTAAAAAAAAATAATTTTCAAACCGTTTCAAACTGTTAGAGAAAATCTAGACCACGTGCGCCCAAAGTAGTTTTATTATTATTGCTATTTTTAATACGCCCAATAAATAATTATTTTTTTATTTACAACCAACTTTTATATTGGTCAATTATAGATTTAGAATTGTGGGTATTCTTACCAGGTTAAGGTTTTCCTTTATAACCATATCACGAGGACGTTCGGTTAACCTGAGATTGCTACTCCCTCTTGTAATCTATCGATAGGTATATGCGAGCATAATTATTTTTAATTAAAAACAAGAACCTGCGTAGATTTCAAAAATTAAAAAAGAGATCTAGTTTTAGGCAATCTGTTCATTCGCAAACGCCAAAATTTAATTGACACGAGCGACCTTTAATAAGCAAATAAAGATTAATATGGTATACTTTATTACCTAAATTCCGTGAGGAGAAATCTTTATTTAAAGGAAATATGTGTTGTAACAACGTCTAACCTAATTATCGAAATTTAATGAATTTTTAAATTTATATATCTTCCTTATACGTGTATGCATAATTAAACTTTTACCATCCGCTCACCGCCAAAAAAGACATTCATCAATCCAAAGTGTAAATAATTCTATAATAGTCTAAAGGTATGCAAATTAAAACGTAATTTGTATTTAAACTAATAGATTACCATAAGTCCATTCAAACGAATTTATTTGTTTGGCATATCAATTTTATGCCGATTTGTAAATATTTATAATTTTCGGCTGTTAGTGTTGTGGTCTCAATTCTTTTCTAATGCCGAGAGGTTGCGAAATCTTTCTCCCAGCTTTCGGCATTTTAATAACAATAGTAAACGTTATGACTAATGTTGAAACAATAGAGTTGAATATATAAATTAATTGCGAGGTGTGGGCAATATTGAAATTAGCAATAAAATGTTTGCATTCCTGTCATTGACTTTACGATCTGCTGTGATTCACAATTGATTATACTCACAATGGCGCTAAATCGACGCAAAAATCTTAGCCATTTCCTTTTTAGCACATTGTGAGAAGTTGACGTAAGTAAACTACCTGGTCTTTATTGTATTTGAGAATAGTAGGAATGTGGAGTACGAAACTGGAAAGAGCGCAGCTGCCAGCGAGCTGATCGAACCGAAGATAATGTTAACGATAGACAATTGGAGCTAATTAAAGTAATTGAAAGGAAAGAGAATCTCCACGGATAATAAGTATATGAATCCTAATTGAACTTCATTAAGATACGCGACTGGAATCTTATAACATCCTGTGGTAATACATTTCACTTTCGATACATCACATTATCCAGGACAGTTTAAACCTACCAATGGAGATTGAGAGAAAATTGACACACGGAAAATTCGCTCTATATATTCAAGAGTACAGTGTAGTATCCTTCTTTCAGTTTTTTCGAGATACATAGACAGAATAGCTCGCCACCTAGATACTCATCCATAAAAGCAGTACTCGCTTCGGTTCGGTTCCGAACAGAAGTGAGTAAAGAAGTACTGCAGTCACCAAGTATGTACTCACAAAGTGTTTCGAGCACTAAGCGCCAACCCCTTCAAGTTTCACAGGTGCTTTTGTTACGAATTACTGTTAGAAGTAATTGACAACTGAAAAGTAACAAGCACCCCACTCTTGGCATACTTTAATATTTGCGTAAGTACTGTAACGGGAGTCAGTTCACGACTTTTACTGGCAGAGTAACACTTATTCCGTTGTGTGGAAAAGGGACGAGTAGGAAACAATTTTGGACGGTGTGAAAGCGTTCTTAAATATGGAAGACCACTAGAGTAAAGATGAAAAATGGTAAAAATTTGGAAAAGCATCATATTACTATAAAATGCATTCCACGAAGAAAAACATTTTGGACGCCAATTGAATTCAAATAAGACAGTGAAATTTCGGCATAAATATAGTTTGAGTTTTATCATTTGGAAGCCCATTTGTAAACTGTTTTCGGATACGTCGAGGTTTGTCATACTATCTTTGCTAGAAGCAAGAAGTTACGCTTCCCGATCGTCATGTCTATGTCTATATCCATGAAACACTTAAAGTGTTTATTATTATTATTCCTCGCCAATAAAAATTAGGTTATTGAAATCACTCCAAATTTCGATCTCAAGATTTCACCGAATCTTCAAAAAAGTGCTTTATAAAAAATGTCTGTATGTATGTGTGTATGCACTACTGTGTGCTAGCTAGATCAAATTACACAACTTAGTTTTCTTTTTAATTTTAAAATTTTCTCAGTACATAACTTCCGACACTACAACAAACATTCTAACATTGACTTAAAACTCTTATAAACTTGAAAGAGTAAATTGACTCATATTTAAACAAAGAGCACCTCCTTTAATAAAATCCGCATCGTTATTTCCGACGAAAAGGGAAATTCCGTCTACCTCGCTGGCACTGATAACCACCTGCGTTGCTTATCTCGCTCGTGGCGTTGTTCATGGCAAAACTAATTAATGTTTGTTCGATAAACACCTGACCAGTAAAAAACTTTAAACGTTACGACTAAATGTTCCCTTATTTATGCGTTTTACGTTTCTCATACAAATTAAATGCAAAAACTAGAATTAAATGAATTAAACAATTACCGACTAAATTTCCAATAAGAAACTAACATTAAAATTTTTTCCATTCTGTATCCATTTTAATTAAAATCCCCAGATCCAATATGCAGAATGTTCCTATCAAAAATTTTGATTGTGAGAAGGCCGTGGAAATTCACGTCTAATATTAATTAGTTTGATAGCTCGTGTTAAGAAGTTATTTCCCGGTAAGTTGATTGTGCCATTAAAAATTGCATTTAAAAATTATGGACACAATAACACCCCTGTAATACATTAATCGTTGCGATTGGTGAGATTCCAACCGCCTCCATTTGGCTTCTTTTCATGAGTACTGGACGTGGATAAAGTTTTCGACCCTTTTTAAACAACCTGTATATTCCAGTTTTATTAACTTTGTGTTTTACAATTTGGTGTTAATTGCAAGGGAACATTTCGAAAGCACATCCACATATTCTTTATCAATTTTACTTCAAGAATTTGACCTACTCATTGGGTATTCATAATTAAATTTCAAATATTGAGGGTTAATTAAAGGGAAGTTTTCTTTGCACAGTTTGTTAGCAGGTATATGGGGGATCGCTTGCAAGAATTTTCCACCCAATTACACATTTAGCTGTATCTATTCGAAGGCATAATCAAAATTAAAGGTTCAGTCGAGGGTACAATTAAACTCCTCCAAAGGTAAGTACGGCAAGATTTCGGCTCGCGGAGAGGAGAGTTGTCAATTGGGAAGAGGTTACGATGCGAGCGACTTCCGGGATAGGACCGTGCTAATGTTGATCGAACGAAAAGTCAAAGTTTCGCCCACTTTCATAAGGGGCTTCGTCAGGACAAGATTCACCATAAACTCGACCCGCCTTCAAACACTTGAAGGATTTCACAGGTCGGACGACAGCTCACATTCTGAACTCCGGTCATTTCATTCAACGCATATCCGATGTTCGTTTGGATCACCAAGATCGTCCGGCCACCTTCGATGTTACGTCCCCTTTTCTCATCAAGGATAATTCAGCAGATTCTAATGGAGAGCGACAAGGACATCGCTTTAGTTCGCCTAATCAACAAGTGTTTTTAGTTTCTAAGTTCGTTCTCCGCTCTCATCGGTGGTAGCCAGGATCTTCATCTATAAGTCATCCTGGAATGACACCTTTATAATTTGACCACACGGCTATGACACTCTGCTGAAATTCCAAGATCATCCCGACATCAAGTTTAATCACCTTCCATTATACCAAGCTCAAGACGTGGAGATAGGGGAAACAAAGGCGGACGGATAGTTCCAATCCGGTGCTTTTTCCAAAACTAAAAATCCTTCTTTATTAAAGTATTGTTGCTTCAAAAATCGCGACCACATTCAGAACAAACCTTTAACAAACATTCAATTGCTCAAAGTATTAAGGTTTTGGAAAAATTTTTAAAAGCGAGTATGTTGTTATATACACGGTGGCCACTTTGTCTGGAACACTTAAATATATCTTCAAAACAACATTTTTTAAAAGAAGCTTTTTATGGTATTGAAAATTTTATGCTACCAATCTACGTACTTAAAGTTTGTGGTCAGTGGCGTCGACGCACGGTAAAGGGGGGATATTTTTTTCTAGTAGCCACTACCATTTTTTATTACACACTCTTAAAGTGGACACCTTTTATGCGGCTACATTCAAAAAAGTGTCGTACAGTAGGTCACCAGAAATAATGAAAATCCTGTCCCCATATGCAATTTAGTAGTTCTCAGTAATCAGGGTAACACTCGGGTAGTTGCTACCCTCGTTTCAAGTCCAGCACTCTTTTCCTGGGTATGTAGGGTAGTTGTGTCCCTTTTTATCCCAAACCGTGTAATTGCGTGTTAAGGTTTGGGTCGCCAGAATGTCGTAGAAAATGACGCGTTTTAATTCAGATGACCGACGGATTTTGTCCATTTTGCAGTCTGGGTTATGGAGGTTACGACTCGGCTTTGGAACGGCTGACCCGGCGGAATTTTACGGGGCTAGTTGATTACCAAAAATTATTTTGATTGGACGCAGAGATTCGATTTGATTGGTGGAAACGGTCGAAGCTATTTGGGCGTGGTTTTTGAAGTTTTAGATGGTGGGGATTAGGGGACCGAAGACTAATTCGCTTAAACCCGCGAATAAGTTAAGACGTAAACAATTACCCAGGTATCCACGAGAGCATGCGCAGATAAAAAGGGTTTTTTACTGATCTCTCGCAGTTAGTACCTGACGGTTTTTTAGAAAAAAATCAGATTCCGGGGTGGTAATTTACGTGGTAAGTTATAAACGTACCCGCGTCCAAGTGTCATAGCGAGAAAACGTTAGGGCCGTGGAAAGTGTTTACTCGTAAATCACTACCGAGTAACTTTATATTTGTTGTGAAAAGAAGTCCAGAAATACGATAGCAAAGTTTTGACATTGAGCACCTGTAATCTGAAATTTTTTGGTAGGAAGAACTGGAGTGAAAAAATCCTCGTCTCAAGTGGATTTTGATTCAATTAATAAACTAAATCGCCAATAAAAACTAATACGATCATTCAAAGACAATATAAATAAAGTAAACGTGCAGGTCTAAGTTGCGACCTCCGCCCCAGAGAGTGTAACGGGTGTTCGCTTCAGAGTTGAAAAAATTGTTTTTTCTACGAAAGTGTAGAAACACGATTGTTTTTGTAGGTAAATTGATTGTGAAAACAGGTCTTTGAAACACTAGTGCGGCAATAGTATATTAAAGTACAAGTGTCATTTGACGAAGATTGTCGCACGAGGTAGTTTGCCGCATAAGCCGCGTAGCGGCGAATGCGGCAAAAGCCGAGTGCGACAAGTAGACAAATGACACGTGTGCTTTATACTATTTTTTCTATTTCGACTTTATTTTAAATAATAAATTATACAAATTATAAATATTGCCTTTAGGCGTTGTTAGGTAATTTTAAACCTCGTTTTAAACTATCATTCAGTGTATGTTGGTAATAGACACAGTTAATTTATTTTCACGTTGGCTAACCTGATTCCTGTATTTTCAAACTTCAAACTTTTAATTATTTGGTCATAATTCCATTTTGCGGCAGTTATGATGAATACGGATGACAAACACGTCTCTTGTACATACCCCACCAGAGATCCAAGAGATTGCCAATGAAGCGACGTTAAATTTACTGCCTGTGAAATCGAAAGTAAAGTACGAGGAGTACAACATTTTTGAAAACTGGCTGGCCGAGAATGGAGTTCAAAAAGTAAGCAAGAATGTACTGGCGGCATATTTTACTACGCTAAGTAAAAATTAAAAAAAGTTCTACCCTTTGGAGTATATATTCAAAATTAATCGGAATTAATACAATCGGTTAAGTTCCTCGTACGTTATTTACACTTTACAGGGTATGTTTAGTTTTGATTTGACGGATACCGTTGACGGCAGAAAAGCGAGGGGTACCAATCCAACAAAATAAAAAAAATAATACGTTTCTATTTCTTTCAGCATCATTTCTGTCTAGAAACGCACGCAAACTGGGCCAATCAAGTACGGTTTCTGTATTGTTTCCACATCGAAATAGAAAAAAATATTTTCTGCACGCATTTTCTACACGCTAATAAACATATGCGAAGTAACTCTTTGTAATTGTATTGCTTTATTCACAGTTTCGTTATATAAGACAGACAATGGTAGAATTTTCTTTGCCTTCTGCTACAGAAAACGTTCTTGGGGCATGATTCTTGGAGTCGGGAATCGTTAGGTATCATTAAAATTGCATCTTGTTCTGTGAAATCCGTTACAGTCATTTTACAACGTTCGCTCCGACGGCAAGCTCCAGCCACTCCAAGGACGAGAGCAACCTGTAATTAAATTATGCTTATTTATGATTTAAAAATACAATAAGAAATTGACAAACCTTCATCATTACAAATGTTTCATCAGGCGCTTCTCCCAAAAACTTAGCGATTTGTTCTCTTATGAAAACGCTCCTTTCCGAAACGCTGCTTACACTTTTGGGGTAGCAATTCATGCGAAACGCATTAGCCATTTCCGCAACGTCCGGCGGGGTGCACATACCTTCTTCATCTTCAGTTTCGTCAAAATCTATCTTAACACTTCTTCACTACGCCACAAATTGTTTGACTTAAATTTACGATTTTTCAAACAATTATGTTTTGTCAATGCAACCGGCTTACTGGATCATTTACAATTGAAACATCCAACTACGATCAGACTATACGATTTTTTGTCGTTATTTGGCTAGTTGAAATTTCTAATTTCTAGAGAAGAATTTTTCACTTTCGTAGAAAAAATAGTATGAAACACGCATGCCGAAACTGTAATTGAAAAACTCGTATAATAGGAACACTCGCTGGCGCTCGTGTTCCTACATTTATACTCGTTTTTCAATAATACCGTTTCTGCACTTGTATTTCAATGTACTATTTTAAATTGCATTTTGTACAGCATAGAAAAATTTCCACATGTACCGCTTGATAGCGCACGAAAACGAAAATATGTCTAGCGATAACAACGTGTACGTTTTCAATAAAAGTGTACGGTGTGAAATATACGAAGAAAGGCCAGATTAAAGGATGTTTTTAGGCAGATGAGGTTAAACTTTCGAAGAGTTACGAATTGCGAGTTACCTGAAATATTACATGGGTGCAAATATACAAAGTACCTACAGTAAAATTACTATTTCGGGGCAAGGGAAAACATTTTAGCAGCCGAATTCGGGTAAGGTCGTGTGTTTGCGAGTGATAAAATTACGCGCAGAAACATTTTCGTGTGACCAAAACTACTCTAACATACCGTAGGAGAGCAAGAGCTTTGTGCAAAGTTCGTATGAATAATATTAGGCGAATTTAAACTCAACATCAGAAACTATCGCTAAACCTTTTACGGGAAACAAAATTAGATGCCATTAATTCGAGCATCTCGCTCGCCGCAAAACCCCTTCGATCTCATACGAGGACTTTGATAATTTTTTTGTATCCAGTGGTTTTCTTCCAAACGAAAGGACATGCCAACCCACAGCGTATTATAATGTGAATGTGACTCCACCGCTCTGGGTTCTTGTCAAAGTGGCTCCATGTGGGTATGGAATTCAATACTGATGATGAGAATAAGTTGAGGCAGTAAATAGTAGATACTATGAGTTTTAGTATTAGAACAATCAATGCAAATTGCATAAAGTAGTCGTTGACTTCCGAGTTCTGTACGATAACCCTGATGACTGTAGCCAATTTCAAGTGTTGTTAAATTGCATCCGCCCCTACTATACTGTAATATTAAAGTGACTGCGGTGACAATCCTGCGGTCAGCTACAGCTAACAAATCAAAACGAAAACCCATAATCGCACACGGATCGGCCATGTGTAAAATTGGAAGATAACTTGCATGGTTTGCAGAACATTTAAATAAAAGGTACCGAGTTATTCTCTACATTAGGCAACGTCCCCGTTATAACTGCTTTTATAATGGCCCGCGAGAATAAAATGTGTAGATCTTTTCGGGAATAGTATTGCTATTATCTCTTCTCGATATCGTATAATAGCCGGCTATAAATCAAAAATTTCCGCGATACTGGTCCCAAATACTTGCATATCACAAAACAAGTCACGAAGTAACCTCCTAATACCATAACTCATGCGTTCGCGCAATTTCCGGAAAATCGAGCGAAATTAGCGAATAATTAATAGCGCAAAGTAAAAAAATATAGAGAGAGCTCCCAGGTGGTCTCCGTACAGGAGCAAAATACAAATTAGTGTCGAAAGGCACAAACCCAGAATAAAAAGAAGTAAGCGTTTCTTCGAAGACGCAGTATATAATCATGGCTAAAGAAACAAATAAAACTATCCTGTAATTTATTGCGTTACAGAACTATAAACTTTATCGAGTAACATATTGAATATAAATAATTCGGTGTGGTAACAACTTAATAACTCCTTTGAAAAACGTCTCGAAAAGACAAATCCGTCTGTAATTTTGTGACAAAGATATTACATCAACCTTTTTCTAACTTTTTACCACCTCGCTATGATAATGGAGATTTAATTTTATAGCATTACGGCCTGGTTCTATGAGAACTTAAGCGTAACTGCTTATACAGTAGGAGAGAAGCGATTTGAGACGTGATTTCATTTCATAGCACCAATTGTGCATGGTATCCATCTTCCGTCGTAAAGGTACGTTAGTCGCGGCCGCGGATAATCATCGGTTGTATGAAAAACAAAAATCACACAACACAAAATTGGGTTAAAAGCTTTTTGTTTCGAATGGTATGGTGACGTTCATCATGACTCGCCGAGGTTAATTAGCATAGTAGCCCAGACTAGACAGAACAAACGTTTCTACCGGTCAGAACAAGAAAATTAATTTGTCTACAACATCTTCAAGCGCTAATAGTACCTTCTAGTCGATTCGCCTTGTATGACGTCATGGTGCTGTCTTCATTGGTGTTAATGGGAATAATTAGCATGCAAAATGTTCTTTCAGACGGCTTCAGCTTGTCAACCGTGTCCTACGAAAATGACAGGATCCATATTTGGAGACAATGACATTAAACCTTAAAGCGGAATTTTTGGGCAAGATATGAGCATTTCCTTGTTTTAAAAATGTAAACGGACAAATTTCCTAGAAAATGGGAAATTTCAGGTATTCTCGCACGATTAGGGCGTTGTGCGCGAGTGCCCCAACCTGTTGAAACCAACAGTTTCCAACTTTTGTTTTTTTTGTGTGCTGTATACCATTGTACCTATTCGTAATAAAAAATACTGGATACAGTGTGCATTGTCTTTATGCCCATATAAAAAAATAAAGTTGTTTTCTCCGAAACGAAACGTTGTTTGAAAATCTCTCTGAACAGTGTCTGTAGAGCTCAAAAAGAGACAATGAGAAAGAGTTATTTTGGGTCTGTTCAAATCAAGAAAAAATGAAATCGGAAAATTTCGGGTTTTCTGACGAAGTAATAGACATCCATCTTGGACACAATGTCATACTTTTAAAATTTTGAAAAAGACACGTTTATCCGTTAGTAATTTTTATCGATTGGCATTGACCGCCTTAGTTACAATGGATACAACAAACAAAACAGAATCTCCATAAATCGATAGCATACTATTTAAAAACAGTAAAAGATAAGGTTTTTTTGTTCATGGCTAAAACTAAAAAAAAATCATATAGGTAAGTTGTGCCATATCAATGTAATAAAAATTAAAAAACTTGAGGTTACATATACAGGGTGTTGCATTTAAAAAACACCAACATTGGGCCAAATTTCAGTATCGCTGGTTCAAAAATTCTACTTTAAAATATGTGTGCACTGTGTGGTTCGATTAATCGTTTATCCTCTGGGGGAGAAACCTAGTACAGTTTCGATTCGTCATCTGCTTAGCTATTATATGAGAAAGGGGGTCTCATAATCATTCTTCTTCTGTTTACTGTGGTGGGTGCGTTTGGGTGAAAATCGACTTTAACCGGGATACTGCCCGCATTTGTACATTCACTTCGTGTTCTATTAATATTAGCCGATGCTGGAGTAGAACCATGACTATTTGATGTTCCTTAGGTAACCGCGATTAATCATTTTGAGAGATTCTTTCATGTGTTTTTGTACTGAATTCCATCTAACTTTTCATTTTGTGTTTGTATATCGTTTTTATTAATTTGTTTAACTACATCGGTTCCGATTACTGTATTTTCCATTGAGATGTTTGATTCCTTTTTGCTTGTTATTTCTATTTATTTCTTGCCAGGTATTTTTCGATGTACTTGCTCGTAATTTTTCATCAGAATTGTCCTCTATATGTTGTAAGAGGTGGTCACTTTAGGCTTAGAAAGATTTGGTTTCGAATTTACAAATTTTCCAGTATAAGAAACAAATCTCAAGTGCGAAAGAATGGAGCGCTTTCAGATAAACAGCGAGTGTGCAAACAGATAATACTCAAAACTCCACAGTGTTGGCGGTTCTAGAGACCGTGCTTACAAAGCATAAGGGACGAATTTTCTGCTATACCCTTACGTGTATAAAAAACGTGGCAGAACCTTGGTTTTCGGTGGGTCCGTCTTTTGTGTGGGTTAAATTTTATTTAGAATGCCGAGGTGCGCAAATCTTTTGAAGAGGAAATTGGCGTTGAATTAATTACAAATATTAATTATTATTAATCAGTCCCGATTTATTTGCTCCATAGGTTCTACTATGGTGTTTCATCATGTCAAAAATTCAGTAAATTGTTCAGGATAACAAATGAATGAATGAAGTAAGTATAATATTTTACAAGCGCTATTAAAGAGGGAACTTTTATCTGGAGTCACTCAATTAGCCAATGTTGACTCCACCATCAATAAGATCTCGAAGGCTACCACATTCCCTTTATACCCACTTCCGATATCTTCACACGCAAAAATCCGCCACAAAATAGTACTTCTCATAGCACGAGTTTCTATTGGCGACACGAACAAGAGAGCCCGCGATTAGAGCTGTAAGAAATTTGTTGGCACCCAAAGTCGACCACCCCTTGAAGACGCCCCCCCCCCCCCCCATTCGATATATTACAAACAGAAGAAAAATGAAAGTTCCCCTTGCAGTAATACATAACTCTTTTCGATCATCACCTGTAGAGGTATGTTACTTAAAAAACGGATAAAATGCATGGGATAGGCTTCTGGCTATACCTAGGCAACCAACCTTCTACACGATTTTGTTTTCAATTTGATAATCTGCGTCCGCTATAGAAATAGTTAAATTGCTTACTTAAATTAGGGTTAGTTTAGAAAAACTATAAAAATAGCTCCACTTTGTCGCGTGTAATGTTGGTTGCCTATGGGCCATCTATATTTTTTTAGTACGAATACGACGATCTACGACACAAAAAAAACGAAAAGTTGGAAACTCTGTTAGTTTCAGCATCAAGGCTCCATTTTTCAGGACATTTTTCGAAAATAAGTGCCTTCATTCGAACAATGGTCATGGAACTGAAAGATCATTTTTGGGTTTGGTGAACCTTGGATGCAACTGTAGAGTATTTGTGCAATTTAAATGTGCATCCTATATTAAAAGAGGAAATAATAAAGACCTGTCTAAATTTATAGTTGTATATTTTTGAAAAAGGTATACAAAAGCAATTGTATGACTGTATACAAGAAGAATACTCTTTATAAAAGAATTTGGTTTTAAAGAAAATTCAAGCACAGGGGATTCACTTAATAATAGTCATGACTATTCAATTCATCTAACATTTGTCACATTTCAACCAGTGAAATGTCTCGATTTCAAATTGCTGCGCCAATGGGAACGAATTATAGTGATAATTGCACGTGTGGTATTTCAGCGATTATTTTTTGACGTTTCTCGAAACCAATAGAAATGTTCAATTTCAGTCATTCATATACGTTCTAGCCAATCACAACATTATTATAGTGACAATTCAACTCATGTATAAAAAATCGCATAAGCCGCAGTGTAATTGTCACTTTGACAGCGGCAAAAGTTACCTGCAACTTTTCCAGCGACAAATGCACTAGTGGTTTTTTCACTTATTCATTTTCGAACCAATAATCGCATTATCCTTACCCATATGACTAGTTTGACGTCTGTCAATAATTGATTAGTTTGGTGAATTTCTTGTTCGTTAAATTGTCCTGCCGAATTACACTCGAGGTTTGTATTTAAACCGATAAATTTGGGTTGTGGCAATTCAAATCTGTTTCCTTTTAGCAATTGGACTCGAAAAACTGTCAACCTAAAAATGCTCCACCTGCGGTGTCGCATTTTTATTAGTTGACAGTTTTTCTCGTCTAATTGCTAGGCAACAGATTTTCATTACCTAAACAACCCAAATTTACTCGGTAAAATACAAACCTCTTGTGCAATTATAAGTGAGAATAATCTACTTACATTATTCCCAGCGAGAATTTTTCAATGTACATTGTTTTTAGTGAATGACAACCACATGACAACTATTTTCTTGATCTGACGCGTCTGTCATAAATTTTCAAGAAGCTCGTAAAATGAATCGCAAACGTTTTAGTGAATCATCAGTCGATGAAATAAGTAATATAATCATTGTAAGTAAATGTAAGTGCATTTAAGAATATGTAGGTACCCTAATAAGCAACGCGTCTGTTTGGAAACAATTCCAATTATTTTGCGACGAATTGAGGGGCTATAAATTGGAAGAAACCGCAAAACTAGTCGTTATTTTGAAGGACTAATGGGTTGAATATGCGAAGAAACAGAATGGAGAAGACTATAAAGAAAATCTTAACAGTGATTTTGATTGTAACGTGAAAAAATAATCTATCGAATACCACACGAGAGTTCGATAAATTAGATAATAATTCTCCAGGTCTTTTCTCAAACTTGTTGCCATTTGGCAATAGCCACTCGAGCCCTTTGGGCTCTCGTGACTATTGCCTGGGAACAAGTTTTCTAAAACCTGTCGAATTATTTTCAATTTATTCTCACTCTCTTGTGATATTATTACAGATAATATGAATTATTTACGAAACTAATTTGCATTTAACCCCAGCTAATGCCGCAAGTATTACAAATACATGTTTGTGTTTTTCTGCTGCAATAGACCACACTGTTAATTATACTGGGTGTACATAAATTAGGATTCATAAAAGTCCAAATGTATACGTTCTGTATTTACATTACGATTGTAATAAATCCGTAGTAAATGCAAATTCAACTTAACTGTTGGGTACTGACCCGACGTTTAAAAAAGCTTTAAGTTGTGGCTACACATGTGACATAAGATGAGCTTTACAGTGCCTTGCAATAAAGCAATTCTTTACTGCTGTTTTCAAAGCGTATACACTCCACCGTATATTTACACTGTTGTTTATAACTTTATAGTTATCTTGGAAACAGTATTCTGTATCCCAAGAGATTGCAGTTCCTTGAACCATAAGTAATTTCAAATGCAACTTGTGAAAAAGTTTCATGCTAGTACCCTGGGGTCGCGATCCCGCAAACTCCTGAATATACGTCGCATTTCCTTTCTTTCGAGAAAAGTGCCGTCAGACTACTCTCATGGGATCTTTCCTACGTTTTACTTATCATTATAGGTTTAAAGGTACGAAGTCACTTTAATGAATGGCCATAAGGCGATTAATCGATAAGAAGTTTACAACATCTGAAAGCTTAAATTGTATAACGCACTTACAACTATCCGACTTTAGTGCTACATTTTACGATACAATCAATATCTATTAAGGAAGGTTATTACACTAACAGCCACTAGTCCGCTAATACAAGGGTGAAGCAGCCATCGATATCAGACAACTCCAATGCCTTGCTATAATTAGAAATACGATAAAGAGCATCTGAAATCCAATTGCTCGGAAATTAGATTTTAATTATAAAGTACTTAATTGGAAAACCTTTAGGTGGCGTCTTTGAGCATATCCTCCTTTTATAGGCACAGGATGAAGTGCCCACCTCCTCTAGGGACATTAAACTTGTAAAAAATTCTAATCGTCTCAAACTTTAACGATATTTAAATTTATTCGTATCTGGTGACGTTATTAAGAAGAAACTAAGCAATATAATTAATCAAGGTGCTCTAATACATCCTCTTTCGTTTGCCTTCTTTCATATCCTGACTGGAAACACATTGGCAAAGAATAATCCGCAACCGGACAGTGCACTGGGTGTCGTAAAATGCGGAGTAGGGCACCGATTCCGAGTTTTTGGAAGAATAAATGCAGGATGTTAATGTATACCAATTTTCCAACTTTTCTAACATACAGATTATTGGTTTTTCTGATTTGGAAACGCTTTCTTTTTCCACCAACTTTATTATTCGATTTGTCGCAATCGTACGTTTTATCAAATTTTGATACTTATATCTTCAATATTCAATCATTCAATACCCGTACGTCTGTCTATCCGTGTAGTAGGATTTTCTTTAGTTCGCGCGCACGTTATTGGTACATTATGACGTAAAAAAAGTATTCTCACGATAAACTTTAGATTATATAATTTATAAGTAATAAAACACCTTCATATTTTTTTAAAAATTTTATATTATAATAATACCTACATATCTCTGGGAATACGAATCATCTTGAAACCATACGTCCTTATTTCTTAGAACTGCAAAAACCCTTTTTAGTCCAGGAGGCAGCGACATTTTTTATGCGCTCATTTCTATAAAGCTGATATTCTGCCATTTTATTGTTTTAATAGTACAAGTAAACAAAACGGTAGTCTACTGCGTCGGCGGTGTTGCCTAAATTTGCAACAATGTTCTGAACATGTTAATAAATAATATGTACATAAACTTATTTCTACAAAAAATGAAATTTTTGTTTCAAAAAGTTGATGTCATAAGACACCAAAAAAATTGTTCTTCCGACCGCGTGATGTTGCTAAGGTCGCGGTAGACACGCTGGAAGATACGATTTCCCGAGCGCAGCTGCTGCACTGCTCTGCTAAAAGTACCTCTAAACCAGTGTTGTTAAGGGGGCCGCGAGATCCCTGATGTGTTTGAGGCAAATATTTACCTTTAAAATATTTTATGTACAATTGTATTTGACCAATTTTTACGCCAATAAGAAGGGTTAGCAGCGGCGTAGCGAAGGGGGGCGGGAGGGCGATCCGTCCCGGGCGCCACTTTAGTGGGGGCGGCAACTGGATTGAAAAATATAATATTTTATGGGCCATAACAACTTTTTTCGCACCGCCAAACAGTTGAGGAAAATTTACCAAGCTTTTGTTAAAAATATTTGTTGATATCTTTGAAAATAAATGGTTGTTTGGCGATAACTTCGCTATTTGTAAACCTACAAGACTTTTTGGAATGGAAAATTAATCACCATACAATTTTGCATAAATTGCCCCAAACGGTTTTGTATCTCTTATACGGTTTCCGAGTCCCCATAATGAAAAAAAGACTCACCCAGTAATTTTTTTAATAATTACGTTTGTAGTAACAGCACTCTTTATTTTTTAATCGGGTTAGGGGTGAGGGGGGGGAGGGAGGGTGTGAGTAATTTTAGTTTTATGAAAGGGAGCGCCATGGAAATAGGTTTGAGACCCACTGATCCAAATTATTATATACACGAGCATAAAATACATGTATTTCAAAAACGAACATAGGCAATTAACATGGGAAAAAGGTTTTCTGCAGATCGTTGCTCTTAATCAAAAAAATTGTTTTGCGGATCCGCAAACTTGTTTTTTTCCTTGTTAAGACCGCCGGAACGCATCAAAAACAGACCATCGCCATTCCAACAATCCTGCTTTTATTTAACAAAATTACAGTTACATATTAGCTGATATTGATCTAGAAGGTTCAGTGTTGAACCTAATATACTTTGTTTGTTGATATATTGCACCATTTTGTCGTAATTGTTGGAATTGCGAGATACAAAATACAATGAAGCGCAGACACACACCCATGTCCATTAATTGTAAAATTTTATCAGTCCGTACTGTTTCGTAGTTCAGCCACTATATGAAAGATGGCATTATTATCGCGTTATATTTTTACTATTCGTATTTTGTAATTGCCGCCTCGAATGAAAAATAATTTAATTCATATTGTTCTTCAGTAAACAATAAGCGTTTTGTAGTAGGTAGTAGGTAAATGTTTTAGAAACAAATGCATGCGTTGGAAAATCTAAAATTTTCGCAAGTAGGAATTACACGCAAGTGCATCATAATAATACATTTTTTGAAAGCATGTTGTCTAAAAACTACATGAGCTATTTTCATATTTTGACCAAGGGCTCGTGTTTGAAACAAAGTATGGAAATAACCAAATGCAGTCTTTTACTTAACACTTGCTTGCATCAAAAATTATCAGGTTTATTTTAAAGAACGAGTCTAATTCGGCACAATATTTCTAGAATCTTTGATTTATTTCAAATTAGCATAAACCTCATTAGCACAGAAAGCACTCGTTGAAATTATTTTGCCTTGTTACTATAGACACGGGGCCTATAAGAAATTATTGCCGGGATCTTTCACATAGAGGGAAATTATCACTGTAATTGAGCGATAATTGCCCGCTTCATATGGGATTTATTACGCATGAGGCGCTCTTCTCTCTTCAGTTTTTAGCGAATTTTTTAAGAATTAAAAAAATGTGCCATGTATGCGTTTTGTCCGTCCGTCCTGGAATTTTTTGCAGTAGGTAGCTTATACCTTGAAGGTGTGCCAGATGGACATCAAATTTCGCTGTATAAAAGGGGGGGCCCCGCACGAATTATTTCCTGAGATGCTGTTTTTGAAAGAAAACGGCAATAGCTTTTACATACGACAACAAATTGGTCTCAGATTTTGCATACGAATGCCTTTAATGGCGCCAAGTTAAACTTTAGAAAGGGGGGGGGGGGGGTAAACACATGTTCTACCTTTCATGGTATTATAATGAAAGGTCTCATCGAAATAAATTGATTTGTACAAACTATATAACTTTCCCGTGCGACTCTTTTTCGAAAACAATGAGCGAAGGGGCCTGAGGGGGGTGGGGGGGTTAAAAATTAATTTCATCTCTCATTGAATTCTAATTAAAGGCCTCAACGAAAGGAACAAACTACTGCCCTTCTTTCTGTCCTCTTATCAAACTACGGAGTGGAGGGGGAAGGGGGAGGAGTGGAACTAGTTTTCCTTCACGGTACTCTAATGAAAGGTCTCAACGAAAGGAATTAATTTATACTAACGATAGTCATCCTCCTCGATCCCTTGTCGTGATCGGTTATAATTCCTTATATCTTAAGAGTGAACTGTCAAAGGAAAGTACCTACAAAGGGCCATTGGGACGTTTGGAAGAAATATAACCATTAGGCATTTAATTTAAATAAAATTTGATACATATCCACTTGGAATAAAACTAAATTTAACGCCAGTTTCAAAATTTGGCTTTGCGCATGCGCAGTGCTTTCTTATTCATGGAGGCATTTAAATGAAATTTGATACATAGCCACTTGGGATAAAAGAAAATTTAACACCAGTTTCAAAATTTTTTCTTATTTATGGAGGGAGTTAAATGAAATTTGATACATAGCCACTTGGAATAAAGCAAATGTAGCGCCATTTTTCAAATTTGGTTTTGTGCAGGATGTACAGTGCCAACTTTCTTATTTATGGAAGAAATTTCGTAGGGGTGTTTTAAAAAAAATGCGCTTTACCAAGGGTTGTGCACAATTTGTACTTGTTAAACCTTAAATTTCATGTTTTCTTTCGGCCTAGCAAACTTTCGCGGTTCGCAGGATCTCGATTAGGGAATCGTTTGCAATACAGATGCACGGTTTTTATTGCACGCGAGGTACACTTGCAACATATCAGTTAATTGACTGAAATCCATTAAAAAAAATTAAGCCAGCAACCACAGTAAAGTTTCTCACGATTTCTGTTACATTCGATGCCCCCGATAATAATAATTTAAAACCTAGTTTAAAACATTTTTGTTGCATTGAATTCGGACAAAAACTGTAGGCGCTACAGGTTGAAGCGTTTTTTAAACTACCCCCTGTATTGTATCCAGACGTGAGACGATCCATTTTGCCTTTGTGGATGCTCTCCTCCCAGATATCCCAATCGGCCTTTGTTGAGTGCCCTCGTCCGACACTACGCTCTTAGGATATAAGAAATTATCACCGATCACGATAAAGGGTCGAGGAGAACCGGTTAACCCCCCCCCGGCTCCCAACTCTGATAAAATGTGGGTGAAAAGGGTGGTAATTGACAGGGAACAGTTCCTTTCGTTGAGACCTTTAATCAGATTACCTTGAAAGGTAAAAACATTTCCGCCCCCCCTCCCCCCAACTCCGTCTTCCCACGTCACTCTTATCTCTAAAAGCAGTCGCGGAGGAAAGTGGTAGAAACCAATCCCTTTCGTTGAAACCTTTCATTAGACTACCATGGACGGTAAAAAGTGTGATTACCCCACTTCCCATTTTCAAAAATTTTGTTTGCCAAGCGTATACAAAATCTGACACAAAAAGACGCAAATGAATATTATGCACCTTTTGCTTCCAAACCGCATCTCGGAAAACAATTCATGGGGGGAGGGGGCTTAAAACAATAAAATTTGAAGACTCTCTGCAAAAACCCAGCACAATTACCTAAAAAGTTCAATACCCCGGAATTCTTCTAATTTAATTATTTTAATGTCATAGTCAGTATGCAGTTAATTTTGACCTATAAAAGGTGGCGTAAAAGTATTTATTGTTTTAAATGGTCCATTTGGCTCCAAATAACATGTATTTGGAGAGTGCACACCATTTTTTTCCCGGCACAACTTTTGGGAGCCAAAAAACCTCAAAATGTTTGGAGTTCTTTCAGTTTTTCGCTTAAACCTCGAAAACGGTCCATATTTAATGAATAACACTTATTTAGTGAAAAAGAAAACAAAATTCTGCGGTGATCAAAAGATGAACAAACAAAATCGGTCCGATAGAAAAATTTTTACAAGATCAAAGAACACCGATTTTTTCCAACTTTTCTAAAAAAAACTGAGTTAACCTTTTTTTAATGCGTTGTGGCTCCTTGCTTGTTTGTTTGTTCATCTTTTCACTTTTGATCGACGCAGAATTGTGTTTTCTTTAATATACTTACTAAAGAAGTTTTCTTCATATAAAATATGGACCGTTTTCGAGTTTTAAGCGAAAAACTGAAAAAAATCCGAACATTTTGAGGTTTTTTGGCTGTCAAAAATTGTGCCAAGAGAAAGTGGGTGTGTACTCTTCAAATACATGTTATTTGGACCCAAATGGACAATTTAAAACGATAAAATCGTTTACACCACCTTTTGCAAGATTCGCCCCTTCTGACTGCTCGGGCCGTAGCCAGATCAGTTACTAGCGGGCAGGAAAAATATTAATAATTTTCTGTGTTCTGGTGAAGGAATTCGTTTTTAACGCAATCCACGAAAGTGGAGCGCTGATGACTTCACATTTCTGTCCGTCTGCGTGTCGTTCCGTACTATAGCTCAGTCGCTAGACCTCGTATCGACTATCAAAAATTAACTTTGGCATTCATCACGTGTTATAGCTCTAAATTGGTCAAAATTGTTATTTATGCACCAATTTTGTTGGGAAAACGATCAAACTCGATTGCTCGATGACCAAGAAATAATACATGCCTATTTTTGCCGACTAAAATATTTTTATCGTTATTTATGCATCGATTCTCTTGAGAAATTCAATTGCGCAATGCCCAAGAAGTGATCCATGTGTCTTTTTGTTCACAAAAAATGTCAAAATCGTTATTTATGTACCGATTTTCTTGGGAAGACTAGTTTTCGCTATAAGAAAGCTTATGGTTCCAGATGGACAACTATCAAGAATTAATTTTAGTAGCAATCACTTTATTACCCAATATCGATCTAAATCCTTATTTAACAACCAATTTTTTTAGGAAAAAGACCAAACTCGATGCCGAAGAAATGTGTGTATCGTATCCACTTAAAAAGTTGGAGGTAATTTGTAGATCTCTCCTCGGATCTCTCTTATGCCTGTACTACGTATTGCAGGTGGTAACAAAGATGATAAAATGATAATAATACAGGGGGAGTTTTTTTCATTGTCACCATGGGGATCTCGTACGAGATGCAAAGTCGCTTAAATGGGCAAAGTTACGCACGCATACTAGACTATAATAAAAAATGCTTTATTTTTGATAATGTGATTAGCTGAAACACACCATGTTCTTGTATTAGAATACCATGAAGGGTAGAACATGGGTCCCCCCCCCCCTATTCTAAATTTTAACTTGGCACCACTATGCATGCGTATGGAAAATCTGAGACCAATTGGTTGTCGTATGTAAAAGTTATGCACGTTTTACTTTCAAACCAGCATCTCAGGAAATAATTCGTGGGCGGCCCCCCTTTTAGACAGCGAAATTTGATGACCGTCTGGCACACCTTCAAGTTATAGGCATACTGCAAAAAATTCCAGGACTCTAGGAGCATTCCCCCCAGTAGTTCAAAACGGCAGAAGTGGGTCCGGACGGACGGACGGACGGACAAAACCCAAACCATAGCAAATTTTTTTTAATTTTTAAAAAATGCGCTAAAAATGGTTTTTGTGCACTGTTTTTACCACCCGTACATTAGTAAGGGAGTTATTGCATCGGGGTAAAAAATGACCCCCCACTTTTTTGACGGAAATGCACGTTTTGAAGCACCGGGAATCTGAATCAAACAAAATATCGATGATGTCTGTCTGTCGGTCCGTCTGTACTCTCATTTCCGAGTTATAAATAGGGTTTCTGGACTATAGCCCAAGGTGCCACTTTCAAGGGAGCGGCAAGATGTGCTAAATTATATTTTTGCATTATTTGCAATTCCCCGCCTCTGTGGTTCTTGGTGAATTTTTTTTTCAAAATCAATACAGATAAATAACCGTATGAAACTTGGTCACTAAGTAAGGAATTTTACTATTACAAACATTAGTTACGGGGGTGTCGAGCTGAATATAGCCCAGGGCGTTAAAAACATAGCCCGGGGATATATTTGCCCGGGGTCTGACTGTTACACAGATGATTGAGAATGAAGTAAACATGGGATGCGTTCTTTACCTTTAATTTTACTTTACCACTGAATAAAGAATCTGAACTTTATTCAATAGCTGGCATAATAATAATAATAAATTAATTATTTTAGCACCTGAGTAAGTCTAAGTAGCGTTTTTTCATGTTAGGAACAGTTTTGGTTTATACGAGTACAAATTTTAATATCGTTGATTAGTTCGATTAGTTGATTGATTAGCAAAGGCGAGCGGGAAGCAAATATATTTTGCTTGGTCTAACAAAAAAGTGTAGTACAATTTTTTAAATAATGCAATCAACCAAATGCGCTTCATAACATGACAATCGTTATCATTATATAAAAAATAATCGCGTACAAGAACCTGCAAAACAAGCGTGTCGCTAAAAAATCATTTCAAAATACAGATCCATAATGATATTTGTCCCTTTGATAGTTTATAAATTCGAATTTCGAAGATAAATTACCACTGCATGAGTGTTCAAATATGCTCATTCGTGTAGACGGCGAGTTGAATTTCATTTTTACAACCGGTATAAAGAGGTATAATTTGCTATCAGCATTCGAGTGCAGCTATCAGCTTTCAAGATAAATTTAATCAATGTTATCTTTTATGAAGCGCCAAAAGCGGCATCTAGTTTTGTATAACCATGGTATAACCCAAATATTTAACATTTTACTTCGCAACTGCCATCTGTATATGTATAGTACAATCTTAATGTTTAGGGTAATTTTCCACGCTTAGCAAGAAACACGAGGGAGCGGGACCGCGGTCTTAATCTACGTTGAAATTTAGAGTGCAATCATAATGGTTTTACGTCTGACACTTTAAATTCGAACGCCTCTATAATGCAAGAATCCGTGTGAAATATGTGCATACTTTATTTTGTGATTAGTTAGTAGATATATAAAGTTGATTGTTTGCCCAGTATATCAAACGTATTTATACCCCTTATTTGCATACTACATATACTCAATTAAATTAATGGGCAATTATATTTATTAAAACGTTGATGTGGTGTGAAACTTTTGAATGCTGGGCAGCGCTATTAAAATGTACCTACTAAAAAATTTCAAAGATACATTCGCGCAAAATTTGTACACAACTTTGAGGTAGGTAGTTCCTATTTTAATAATAATTTCGGAAATGCCGTAATGAATTTACTAATTGTGGTACCCTCGTTTGGAACGTCCCTTGAAACTATTTAGAATATTACTCTGGTTTACTGAAATTGATACAGGAGTGTTCTACAGTGCGGGGTACCGATTTAATCAATTCTGCTAAAAAGGTATCAAATTCCTCCACAATTTCAGTAAGTTTGTTGCCATGTACCTATAATAAATTGGAATGCGACGTCACAGACGGCAGATTTTCGAAATGAACACTCGAAGAAACGGAGCAGAAGTCTGGATCTGGATTTAAACGCGATAGAGAAAAGTGGGATTTTATTCATCAACCATCAACGGTTAATTAATTACTTATGTTATAAATAATTTTTTTTCTTTTGTCGGAACTCCCACAGCCATAGGACTAATATCCTTTAATGTGAAGAGCACTCTTTGTCCATTCGTGCGATGGCGAACGGGTGACAATATTTGTTCAAGTAAACGCCAATCGCCACATGTTTGAGACATTTCACGTTCAAATAGCTTCCTTAAAAAGCCAGAAAGTGCTTCGATTCTACTCCCGATCACATCCTTGGAAAGATTCCAATTTAGATTTATAAATGTAACTTCTACTTCTTTTTCTATGCGGCAGAATTTTTATTGAAATTATTTTCACACGCCATTTATGTAGCTGGGTCATTTCGTTCACCAATGTAAAATTATCATTAAGTAATACATTGCCAGTGCGATAAACAATTCTAATACACAAAAAGGCGTCAATAATGTACGGGGTGGGCACCCCTAAATCAGATGAGGTGTAAAAAATAGGAATTCATTGATATTTCGATTGCAAATAACCCGGTTTGTATATGGTAATATTTATGAGACAGAATTCAATGAGTGCTCGATAACATCTATTGCGCAGTTTTGAGACCTAGAATGTTCATGGCAAGTGTAACAAATAGCAAATTCACTAGAAGATTTACCAAGAGGAACAGTTTTCTTTTACTACTGGAGTGCTATTGACTGACACTTATCAATTACTATATGGAAGAAGATGCGGGAATTTAAGAACAACGAATAAAATACTTCTCTAGTTCTGATCGCCTTAGTCCATCAAATAAATAACTTGAGGGAGTTGCAAGCAGATGGCATTATATTTAAAGGGATTACTGCAGCTCCTAAAGGAAGTAACATTTGAAACGTGCAAGAAGCGTTTGCCCTATTAACATAGGTACCCTTTTCCAGGGTATCTGCTAAATCTGTCCCCCTGGCCTTTATGAATTGATTGACCAAGCAAGGATTGGGGTCAAACCCGAAAAAAAAAAGATTTTAACCCAACAGGGAGAAAAAATCAGTAGAACTACGTAATGAAGAACAGTGTGCTTTCTAGATATTTGAACGCACTTTGCTTACAAAATTAAGAATCCTTCCTTTATATCCAGATGAATTGACATTATCCCCAACTAAAGCAAGACTCAGCAAGAGTGGCGAAATGTGGTACCTAAAACCATTGAATAAAAACACTATAAGAAGCCTAACGCTTATGGAAGAAAGCGCGACAAATCTCACAAATCCCCTTGCACCCGCATTGGTTGTGACCGCCGAACTCTCATTGCGGTAAATAGGAGGAAAGCAAATTCTCATTCTTCTCAGTTCAAGAATCGACTCTATTGACAGTGTTCCCATTATATTCTCAGTTCAAACTCTGTCGCGCTTTATTTCCACGGGGTTAGGCTTCTTATAGTGTTTTTATTCAATGCTAAAACCTAAAACAATATCTATCTACACTGTTCATTTCAATTTTTCACTTGAATATTACTTTGACACTGTCACTGCACAATATTATATTATCTTCTTTTTCTTCCATTTGATAAGAATCCTGGTTATCTCATCAACTGAGCCTTCAAATAATCCTTTCTTCATATTCTTAAAAATTTTCTTCACTTCCTATATCTTCATAATCAATTCTTTTTCACTCAATAATTCTTCTTGAATATTCATTTTCGTTTCTTCTTTCGTCATTGGTTTATCTTCTTTATTAATCATCTTCATATCTTGTTCGAACTTTTTGTTTATGTCTTGTAATATAATCACTTCTTGTTCTTTCGTAAAATATTCGCGCTCTAAACGTTTCTTGTGTCTTTTTAATTGCCACATTAAGATCTTCCTGAGTCGTTTATAAATTTTACTTTCTTCTAGATTTTGATTGTAGTTTCAGAAAAAAATATGTGTAAAACTAGAGAAGAAAGTGTTTTTGTTTTTCAAGCTCTCCTTTTTTCTCTAGTTGTACAAATAACTATTACTCGCTCCGTTATTCACAGCTGAAAGCGCCACCCATTCGCTGACCCAAAAATCAAGTGACACATGACCGTTGTACTTAGTTTTATTCACAGAATATCCTTGATTCCGACAACAAATGTAATTGGAATTGACACCAAATTCCTGAGATCCTTTGTATTATAGCACACATTAAAAGACAACATTTTACACTTTTTGTTCAACTCCTTTAAGATCTGTAGTTTAACATTTTGCTAGTACGATTATTACAACAGATCGAGTCAATTTGACACAATCCATAAATACAACTAACTTTTTTATTTACAATTTCTTCTTCGACCTGAAAAATCTGGAATTCTTACGTCTAACTTTTTTCCTCGTTAATCTGTGGTAGATATGAGATAATTTCTAAAGGGTGACATACTTAAATCCGGCCGGTATACGTACATGTGATCCAAAAATTATGTCTACTCTAAACTAGTTACGGGTGAATGATACGGCTAATACAAAATTAATCTTATTTGCGCTCGATGACAGAGAAATTGATATCTGGTCGTGGTTCCCACAATAAGAAGTAACATAATCAATAGTGAAGGGGATGTTCGATATTTTGTCTGCAATAACCGAAATAACTCATATACAATCAATGTCGGTAGAAATAGATAAAATAAAATTTTCAATTTCCGAAAGAGTCCATTCTTTTATGTTTATGTTCCCAGTAGCGCTCCTTATTACATCTGTATCTCGAGCCGAAATCGTACTCATCAAATTCTCGGTCAAGCCGGCAATTCAACAAGGTCCTGAGAGACATACTCACAAAGCATTCAGTAAATTGCGGATGAGTAGGTACCATTAGTTTGTTTACGCTTCTGAACAAATACGGTGCAAGTCCATAACCGGTAGTCGAGTACACAGTAATGCAGAGTAGCGTTTAGTTTAATCCACCTTTAATCCGTTCACTTCATTTTCGGAAGTTTTGCGTTCGTCGCAATGTTGCTGAAGCAAAATGCTCATTTACTTTCAGTTAAGCTTATATGCATTCTAAAAAGCTACACCTTATTACTATGCAAACTATCGAGCCGGGATTAAACTGCTGAGATCAGCACTGGGATAGTTAGCAAAGCTGGTTGATTAGAGATAACAAAAATTATCGATCGGCCTCAGATGAATGTAATCTAACCGAGGAGGAGACCAATAATATATTGGCAAAAGTTTAACAGATATTTCTTCCCCGTATCCTAGCACTAACTCTTTTACAAATTGTGTAGGAGGAAATTACCTATGCAGGATGCAAAATTTTACTAACAACTCGCTCAAATTTCCTCTCTCCCAAAATTATTATTAGAATCTTATGCACATGAATTATGTATTTGTTATTTTAAAGCAGTTACCTAAATTCCCGTTCAGATCCTGTAGCATACCTAAGCTATTTCGATTATTTAGTAAAAAACATTAACGAGTTGTTTCTCAATCTCTACATTATTTGCCTCCACCTTCCTCGATTGATGATAATCGCTACGAGTGGAATAGCTAAATTTCCAATCCAACGCTATCAAACCTATACAGGATGCTGAACGACCATAATTAGTGAACAACGATGACAATCCAACCATATGCGTTAGCTTCCGTATTCATCACTGCTGTGTAGAATATAAATCAAAAACATAAAGGTTTTATGCTCTGATGGTTTTATGTAGCGTAAACAATGACTTAAAATCAACTTGACACTATTCGTAGCGAGAGGTAAATGGTATAGTACCGAAGAGAAACCCACTCAAAGAAAATCTACGTTCAAATAATCAAAAGGCCGAAAGTTTACGTTTTTTTAATTTTTTCCATCCCTTCGATGATAAAATGCGACTACATAAAGGCGGATGATCTAATTGTGTTATTAAATAAGTAAACATTGTAATCACAACATTTCATTAAATTTTGACTTTTTGTGGATCCACTAAGAATTGCATTTGAAATGTCATTCTTTCTTTGTTCTGTATTGTTTTTTTTTTACTCATTCTATCTCTTTTTTATTACCTCAAAACAGAATCTTCAAATTCTTCTATTGTCCTCTGTTTTCTTCTTTTTTCACATTTTCTTCTAATGTCGGGGGTTTTCTGTGTCTCTGCCTCCCATTCTGGGTTTTGTCCAGTTTTATGCTCCTTTCTCTTCTTTTGCTTTTCTTTTTTCCTTTCTGTTTGTGTCCTGGCTTATTCCGATTTTCATTTAATTATATCTTTTCCTTTTGTCATCTTTAATTTTGCAATTTCATAGTTACATTCTGTTTGCTTTCTCTTCCATATTTATCTCACCATGCCTGATCTCTTTTACTATTAGATAAAATATTTTTAAGAATCTTTATTTGCCTCTCATTTTCTTCTGTTCTTCTCTCTTATCCTTATTATTCAATCTTTTCTACACATTTCTTTTGACTTGTCTTCGTTCATTCTGAGCCGATCTTGCCACTCGTCGTTTTGCTAGATTTTCATCTGTTTCTTCGCTTTGTCTTTGAAAGTGGCCCAAGTTCTCTGCTTGCTGCATTCTGTTATCCCTCTTTTTATGTGCTGATCTGCGTATTCTGCTCCTCTCTCTTTTGCTTTTTTTCTTTTGATCATCTTCACTATGCTATCATTTTTTCTTTCTTTTATTTATTTTCAGCTGCATAGGGACTATGCAACTCAAATTTTTCCTCAAACTACTTCTTCTCTATGACTATTCTATTGGATTATTTTGTTTATTTTCATAATTACCTCACCATTTCTCTCACTTTCGCTTTGTTTGTGTAATACTTCCGCTTTTCTTGCTTTCTTTTTTCGCATAGGTTTTCTTTTTTATTTCCATTACCGCATTTTCTTTCTACCTTCTCATCCTCTCTTGTTCCTCCATTTTCCAACGCTAACCCTTATATCGGATTATATCAGATTTCTCAATTTGAGGGAGATTACGTGACATGGACCGGCTTCCATGATCTGTTACACTCCCCACTCCAACAGGGGATTAACCGAGGTGGCGGTATCAAGAAACAACAACACGGAATATGAACAATACATATACCGGAATACCTGCCGCTTGAAGGAAAAGCTGATGAGTTGGGAGGCCCCCAAGAAAAAGGCCCGCCCGCCTTCCACAAATGGAAAGGACATTTTTGACTTTGAATCCAGTTAACTTGCATGTGTGGCTCTGAAGAGCTAGGATTTATAGAACCTCGAAATGCAGGGGAGCCACCTGCAAAATACTACATTCGCCATCATGCGGTGTTAAAGGGGGAAAGCTTTATCTCAAAATCACGAGTGTTGTTTGATGCTTTAGCCACCCCCAGTTCAGGGAAAAGCCTGAACGAAAACTGCTAACGATCATCAGATGTCGGTTGCGTATGGTTCCTGTCTTAAAATCGCGTTACAATTGGAAACTCCGGAAAAAATTTTGAATATAACGAATCGTAGTAGTAGGGGAGCTAGCACGAAATCCACTGAACGAGATTGATCAAAATTTTAACCGATGGAGTTCCATTTTGCCCTATCAGAGTATGCTAAAATCGATCGTCTGCCGCCTCAGGTCATACGACTTAAGGCGCTGCGGGTACTTCTTGTGGTACCAATTCTGAAAGGTTGTTTTTCGATAAAATAAGTTATACACCAAATGAAAACGTTGATAATAGATCTTAAAAAAATATTTAAAAAAATCGCGCACATTTGATAACTGCGTAAAAAAAATTCTTAGTCGGTTTTTCACGAACTTTCTACGGATATAACTAGGTTACCGTTGGAAAAATGAAGCTGATTTCTTTTACAGACTAATGATAGGTACAGCCAATGAATATGAGAGTGTTTCTTTTTTAAATTATTTCTCTAATTATAAGATATCTTATAATGTTAAGATAATAAGATAAACTTGTAATTAGAGAAAAAATTTAAAAACGAAAGTACCTATCATCAGTCTGTAAAAAAATCAGCTTCATTCGTCCAACCGTAACCTAGTTATATCCGTAGAAAGTTCGTGAAAAACCGACAAAGAATTTTTTTTACGCAGTTATCAAATGTGCGCGATTTTTTTAAATATTTTTTTAAGATCTATTATCAACGTTTTCATTTGGTGTATAACTTATTTTATCGAAAAACAACCTTTCAGAATTGGTACCGCAAGAAGTACCCGCAGCGCCTTAAGTCATATGACCTGAGGCGGCAGACGATCGATTTTAGCATACTCTGATAGGGCAAAATGGAACACCATCGGTTGTCCAAGAGCCCAGTAGGAAAGTATACCTTGAACGCCCGGACGATTCTAATAATTTTCATAGGATTCGCCGTAAAAAGTTGCATTAGAATCGACAACGGTGCCGGCGAAAATCCTGCCGAAAGCAGTTAAAAAAAAATTAAATTCGCCCCTTACTTTTGGAAAATCTACTTTATTGTCCCGGACGTTCAGGAATAGTACTAAAGGGTGCATATGGATGAGTTTTATCGGAAAGTCACGGTGCCGAGGCGCAACTTGCCGCAACCCTTGGCACCGCCACTACAAATGGGGTGGTAAATCGTACTAAACTACCTTTTTCTCCCGGACCAAAATGACCTATATGAAATATGTAGCTTGCGATTATACGAATATAAAAAACCAACGGTGCCGACTCTCAGGATGCCGGAAGTCCTCGGCACCGTCGATGGAATCCGGGCGCGCGCGAGCCTATTGACACTGCGCCAATAAAACATGGGGTAAATTGTAACAATCCAGCTTGTCATTTCGCACCAAAAAGTCCTTAATGAAAAATGTAGCTTAAGAGTAGACAAATTATAAGAAATCCGGGGGCACGCAAGAGCCTTCTTTTCGTATCCGATCACTTCTGTGACTGCAAGAAAAACGATTTAAGTCCATTTTCTCAAACTGTACCACTTTTTTGTTAGAAAAAACAAAAAAAGAACCGACAAAATCGTTTTTAATTCTTAAACATTAATTTTTTTAAAAGTAAAACACTTGACTTGTGTGGTTATGCCTAAAAGCAACCCAAAAAAGGTAGAAATGAACGAAGTTGACTCGCAATGATTCTTTTGCCAAAAATGCTTTTTTGAAATCATTTTATTGTAATTCAATCAGAATCAGAATCGACGCTCAAAGGAGTAGGATCGCCCTCGAACTAAAAGGGTTCTAAAATATCTTTCATGTACCAGCCTCATTTCGTAGGATCGAGCGTGACACATTGTTTTTCTGCCGCATTTTTCCATATAGCAGTAACAAAAATCGTTCGGAGAATCTTTTGTTTTAATGATTTGAAACAAGGCGAAATCGTACACGAATCAAATCCTCTGATTTTCTTGAAGAGTTTCTCAGAATATTTTCTCGTCGCGAAAATTTTGTGGAATATATTTGATCTCGCGGTATCCACGGTGTTACATTTTTTCACCGAATACATAGGTAAGTGACGTGCATTCTTGAAATTTTTCCATTTTCGCACTGTCAATAGGCTCGCGCGCGCTCGGATTCCATCGACGGTGCCGAGGACTTTCGGCATCCTGAGAGTCGGCACCGTTGGTTTTTTATATTCGTATAATCGCAAGCTACATATTTCATATAGGTCATTTTGGTCCGGGAGAAAAAGGTAGATTAGTACGATTTACCACCCCATTTGTAGTGGCGGTGCCAAGGGTTACGGCAAGTTGCGCCCCGGCACCGTGACTTTTTCCGATAAAACTCATCCATATGCACCCTTTAGTACTCTTCCTGAACGTCCGGGACAATAAAGTAGATTTTCCAAAAGTAAGGGGCGAATTTAATTTTTTTTTAACTGCTTTCGGCAGGATTTTCGCCGGCACCGTTGTCGATTCTAATGCAACTTTTTATGGCGAATCCTATGAAAATTATTAGAATCGTCCGGGCGTTCAAGGTATACTTTCCTACTGGGCTCTTGGACTATTTGATCAATCTCGTTCAGTGGATTTCGTACTAGCTCCCCTACTACTACGATTCGTTATATTCAAAATTTTTTCCGGAGTTTCCAATTGTAACGCGATTTTAAGACAAGAACCATACGCAACCGACATCTGATGATCGTTAGCAGTTTTCGTTCAGGCTTTTCCCTGAACTGGAGGTGGCTAAAGCATCAAACAACACTCGTGATTTTGAGATAGAGCTTTCTCCCTTTAACACCGCATGATGGCGAATGTAGTATGGCTCCCCTGCATTTCAAGGTTCTATAAATCCTAGCTCTTCACAGCCACGCATGAAAGTTAACTGGATTCAAAGTGAAAAATGTCCTTTCCATTTGTAGAAGGCGGGCGGGTCTTTTTCTTGGGGGCCTCCCAATTCATCCGCTTTTCCTTCAAGCGGCAGGTATTCCGGTATATGTGTTGTTCATATTCCATGTTGTTCTTTCTTGATACCGGTACCTCGGTTAATCTCCTGTTGGAGTGGGGAGTGTAACAGATCATGGAAGCCGGTCCATGTCATGTAATCTCCCTCAAATTGAGACATCTGATATAATCCGATATAAGGGTTAGCGTTGGAAAATGGAGGAACAAGAAAGGATGAGAAGGTAGAAAGAAAATGCAGTAATGCAAATAAAAAAGAAAACATATGCGAAAAAAGAAAGCAACAAAAGCGGAAGTATTACACAAACAAAGCGAAAGAACATAAATTGTCACTGAGAGAGTGAGAGAAATGGTGAGCTAATTATGAAAATAAACAAAATAATCGTTCAGTGGATTTCGTGTTAGCTCCCCTACTATAGGGGGTTGTTTTAATGTTCTTACTTCTTAATGAGCAGGAGCATTCATCAATTCGTTCAACTTTTTTAGCTAGCGCAAACACTTATTGAATACAATCAAAACTCGGATTTCTTCTTGGATTTTGGACTAATTTAATATTTTAGTTGTTAATTCAAACCCCTTCCCACGAATAGTAATTGTAGGTAGGGTCGTTACTCATTCCCCCATGATTCTCAAAATAAGCTGACTTAAAGGTTTCTACGGTACGAGTTCATCTCATAATGGGTTCAAATCCTTTACATAGTGTACGAGATGGACCCTATAAGCACGTAGTACCTACCTATTAAAAACATGCAAACGAGGCTTCTTATTCCAGTTTTAAACGATATCACTGCTAAAATCAATACAGTAGCACCTTCATTAATGTTGCAAGTATGTTATTGTAAAAACTAAATGCTGTTGTCCAGTTAGTTAGGATGAAAACTATACAGAGGGTTGTACGAAATCGGAACCAGCTGCAACCAACACCTAAAATTCTACAAGCTTCGTTAAAGGGAGTGGTAAGCTCAAAATACCGACAGTAAGCCTAACGCGCTGACATACACTAATTGACTTATTGTCTTAAAACAACATTTGTTCTAAGTTGATGACAAAAAACCTGACCTTTCGACTACTGTATAAATCGGAAGACACGCTATGTTAAAGAATTTCCTTCTGAAATGAAATCGGCACGTAATTATAATTCAATCCGTTCCTAATGCACCCTACATAATCTAGTTAGCGAGCGTGGCAGTGGAAGTTATAAGAATTATTCGCGAAGCTACTAATAAGATAGTGTTAATGAGTTAATCGGATAGGTTTAACTAACAGTAAAGTACAGCTACAATGTAAGGAAACGTGAAGCACAATGTTGGGAAACTACTCGTATTAAGAGATGCTAAACATAATTCGATAATAACAGCATGCACGTCTAATGTACAAACTGTAGTCGACGTTAATCTATTTACAAACTGTTGCACGTACGTTGCACGTGGCTAGATGAAGAAGTTACGGTTACAGACCGTAACTGCCACCCCTGATAGCTCATAACATCAGTTATTAAACGAAACCCAATACTTGCTTTTATCACACATCCATAACAATTGCGATGATTTCCATCTAAAGATAGCATGTAATGTACCTTCTATCGCAGTTTGTGGATCTCTGGATTGTGTGATTATACCTTATGACGTTCCACTACTTTATCTTCCAACTTTGTATGATTAATCTATAACCGCTGCTATAAATGTGTAATTTTACGGAAGACATTAATCAGTAAAAGTTTATGGATGTAGTGTTTCAAGGTGTCTAATCTTAATTCCCTTATACTTACAAAATATTCTTGTGATATATACTTGAACAGTGAACTATGATGAACTATTACTTTACGTCATTGAAAATAAACATATATTTATCATTTGACGGGGGCTAAATGATAGATTTGCAATCTGACATCCGTAAAGTTGTAGGTTTCGACTTGAAAGGAGTTAGGTTGTAATCATCTCATAAATATTAGTTCATGTTGAGCTAACTTTGCAGTCCATTTCAAATTTTGTGCTAATAAAGTTAATGAGTAATTCAAATTTTTCAGATGACACTCCAACTTCACACTGTAGTCATTATTTCTTTTACTAAAATTTTGGCTTTATTTGTGCTTTGCATAGTGCCGACATCAAAATCTCACAGTTGTGCTTTACTGTAATTTGCTCTTAGCCATGTGTGTTAATTATTCTTGTTAGTTTGAAACGATCGGATAACCGCGTTAATGGGCAATTCAAAATTTCCAAAAATAATATCACAACTTCACATCCTTACGTAACATACAAAGTTGAACATTTGGAAATATTATAATTTGATAACTTACTAATTATAACTGGAAGTTTTTCCTAAGCGATTTAATGAGTAATTCAAGTTTTTACAAACTCATCGTGACAACAAAACAAAAATTATTTTAATTCGTTTGTGTCACTAACCGTTACGGCTAGTAGAAACTGAAATTGCGTAAAACATTTGTGTAACGTTTTGTGCGATAAATAATATTCGGTACACAACGTCATTCGCCAGGAAGCTTAAAATACAATTAATTGGTACATTTACTTACACCAAAAAAGCATAATTAATTGGGAAAGTTTTAATATCGACACAGCGGAACATTGGCATTTTATTCCTATTACTTTGGCAAATTTGGAGCTGTTTTGTTCGAGTTCGAAATCCTTATGGACATTCACCCCGAGGCCCGAAGAACGTTACGAGGGTGGTAACTAAAGTCAACTTTACCTTAGCAACGGTGTATTTCCATATTCTTAAAGGGAGCGGTTTTTTCAGAATAGACAGAGAGAGAATCAATTAATTGTAACCTTAATCGGTTAAATTGTAGTTAACTACTATAACTATCACTAATTTGACATGAATTACAACTAATTCTGCACGTGTTAGTCTCAGTCGAAAAAAATTGATGGAAAAAATAAATAAATTGTCTAACCACGTGAAATGTTTGTTAAATATTGCACCAATTTGCGTAGTTAGTCGAGCAATTTCAACTACAATTCCCCGATCTCGTAAGCGGAACCCTCCGTAGTTCAAATTTAAAAAGTTTCCACAAGCTTTCTTTGTATATGAAAATTTGTAATTAATTTTGTTAACGTAGTCGTTCCTTAAGCTAGAGAATAAGTTTACATGTAAAACGAGCTTTATAATAAAAGAAAGTTTACTCGTTTTGTAAAAAGAGACAGTGTTACTACATACTTTATAGCTGGCGACCTTCTTTTATGCGAGCTTCCCTGAGAAAAGTTTAAAAATAAATTATAATGTACGGTGTTTGAAACTTTACTTGTGAAGTAATGAAAATGAATTGTCTCTAAATACTTACGTGATAGGCGTCACTTGTTATATTTCTAATTAACTGTTTAAAATGCAGCCTGTGTTGCATATACATTTCATGTCGAAATTATTAATCACTTTACCCCAACAATTTAGGTACTTCAAATTAATGCCATATATCAATAAAATGTATCACCAACACAAGCGACTGAATTTGTGATTATTATTACTGTTGTGACAAGCTTCAATGTTGCGAATATATCACTAGGAATCTGACTGGTTAACTTTCTGTCAATGGATTATTGTACCTATCTCTCCAATTCAGTCTAATGAAACTAGTTATTGGATGCCGTAATCCATACCTCGAAATACCTTCATTAATTTTCAATTGCATCAGTTTTAATTTCAGATTCGCTACCGCACTGAAATTGTTAAAGTCAAATGCACTTGCCCTTATTACACCAATGCTCTGTAATTAAAATTCTTTATCGGACTAACTAATTATTTTAGTTTAATTTCACGCGAACTCGAGCAGAATTAATAAAAGAAAAAGGCGCCTTCTATTCGAAGAGAACCGAAAACGAATTTTACGGGTGATTGTCAAGGCAATTCTCGATTATTTCTTCTTTAAATAAGAAACCAATGATACTTCATAATAATAGTGTTCACATTCTCATCAAACGAGGATATTTTCGCCAGAATACACACAATTGGCTACTGTCTAGTGATAATGCGAAAGTTTAAGTGGTATACTCCATGCTCCATGCTGTTAAAAATAGAAAGTCTATTTACCCACGATTTTTCCCCGTTTAGGAAAGCAATCAAGCATTTCATTAGGTTTCTATCCGAATTTGTGTCTATACTGATATTTGTCGGTATAGAGAATGGTGGAAGACGCAGCTACAGAAAAAAAGGATACCAAATTCAAGAGTAACTTCAATTGCATTTCCTTCTAACCAACCTATGAAGAGAGAGTATAAACTGCTATATCGGAAATATTTCCAATATTACTTGGATTTGTGGGTTTTGATTTAGACTAAACCACAAGAATAACATTTTATTTAACATAGGTAGTTCTTTTCAACTGAAGTATACACGATTTGCTTGCAGGAAGAGATTAAATCTCGCGTTCAAAGCGCATTTCTTAACTTTGCGAAATAAATAATTACGCAAGAATTCTTTGATACTCGGCTCGCTGTCGGAAACACGACTTTTAACTGGCCGATATTTAATAGGATTGATCCTTGAACCCGATTACTAGAAATCGATTGGTTTGAGATCGCTGTCTCTTTTCGTTCTCGAGTTAGACGAGGAACAGGCAGCCAGATGGACAGAAGGACGGACAAAACCATAACATTTCTTTCAAAAAATTACCCTAAAAAGGGCACCACCTTAGTAAAAGATTTAATTTGGTAAATTTTTTGAATCTGCGTTCACAACAGAAGTTCTGTTCTATGAAGAACACGCACTTCATCATTGATATGTCAAAGATTTAACTAAACAAATTTCGAGAGACCGGATCTGTAGCAAATAAGGAACGAAATAATGTGAAAAATTTAAGTTTTGTGAGAGCCTAACTAAGCCGTTAAATAATATTGCTAATTTCTTATTTAATGTTTGCTGTTTCGACGAATGTAGTTTTTTTGGAACTGGTACAGTCAATCCACACAATTGTGGATATTGGTCAGATATAATAAGCCAAGGATTTTCCTTGATGTATGTGTCTACACAACATCTGGCAATATTAAACGTTTGGGCAGGTATCTATGGAGATTGTCTTGCTGGACCCTTTTGACCTTTTTCTATTCCCGGTAATCTGACTGGAGAGAGGTATTTGTCATTGCTAGAAGATTTATTAAACAAATGATAACCAACATTATAAAACGTGATGAGCGTTACATAGAAGTCGGGGTGTTCCAAAAAGACCTCCCTCATCCAGCACCTTCCTCCTACTTCTCCGTCATTTCCACCTCCGTACAGTTCGTTAACATAATATGTTCTATGTCCTCTTCTTCCTCGCCACATATTCTACATTTTTTCTTTCTTCTTATTGTCTCCATCTCTCTCTTCATTTCCGCATCTGCATCTCACTATTGTTTTAATATTTTTCTTCTTTCCACAAATATTTTGGTAGCCACTCCCTTATTAGCACCTTATTTATTTATTTATTATCCCTCTCTTGTTCTGGGCACTCAACTGGCTTGCGCCCAATTACAGAGTCACCCGCATAAGCTTTTCAGAGGTGCCCTTGCAATAGGTCTTAAGTTGTTCTATCTATACTACTCCAATATTTAATAATAATAATAATAATAATAATAAATGTCTTTAATAAGTACCTAGGTTAAATTACATAGAAATGTATACAAAGGGCGAGATTCAATAATGGAATGAAACATACCATTTCTGCTCTTCCATCTAATCCATTTACCTTTCGAATTAGGAAAACTGCAACAAAACACACCCGACCTCCGGTTATGTAGCGTAACGCTCTACCACTGAGCTACATAGTCGGTTTATAACTACTACTTCCGCATGCGCTCTCTATCTTCATCAGCTGTTGTATGTGTGTATCCAGGTCCCTTTTTGGCAGCTTATTTTCCATCGGTTCTTCTATTCCTCCCCTCCTTTCGACCTCAGCACGTCCGTATTCATTTCTTTCGTAATAATTTCCTCTTTGTTCTTCCCACATTCCTTTTGCGTTCATCCTCGATGTCAAGCATTCTTTCACCAATTCGCTGTCTCTATCCTCCTTTCCTCAAATCTTACCGCACTGCGCCTTAACGGTACCATTATCTTTTCCATTTTTGTTTCTTCCTCTAATATGCAATTGGTGTCCTGCCGTTTAACGTACTTCTTCCAATTCCTCTCATTCCTTCCATCCCCATATCTGCGTTCCGTACATGAGCACCCCACTTTTCCTTGCGTCGTGTAGGTAGTTTATTGCCCTAAAATCATTGTTCAACCCCCTCTATCCAATTACCCACACCCGTTTCATTGTCACCACCCTATTTTTCTTAATTCTCTAATCTGCGCATTTGCCTCATTGTTTCTTTGCAAACGGTACCCTAAATATTTAATTTTTTACCACTTCTATTCTTTTCTCTCTTCGTGTCCATTCTAACTCCTTTTTCCTTCTACCGCCCTTTTCAAATTTCATCATCTTCAACTTTTCTGCGTCTATTCCTTTCCTTTCCCAATACCTCTTCATTCTTTCCATCATTTGCTCTACCTCTGTTGCCCTGATCACTGAGTCGTCCGCGTATACCAGGGACCATATTTTTCTTCTTCCCACTACGATCCCTCTATCTTGGCCGTGTCTTAATACTTTTTCCATGTCTCCTTTCAATTCCTTTTTTTCCAATCCTTGTGATACATGCAGTCGATCGTTCCCCTCCCTTTTCTGAAGCTCATTTGTGTTTCCTCCATCATCTTCTATTCCAATTCTCTTTCTAGTCTTTCGTTCAGAATCATTGCATAGATTTTAAATGCTATAGTCATTATAGTAATTCCCTTAGTTCCTCTTTCTCCTGCTTCCTTTGTTTTTTATGCATAGAATGTAACTTGCAGTTTGTCGACAATGTAATTTGGTTTTTTTTTTTAAATATGAACTTAATTATTTTGTTGTTGTTTAGTTATGTTAAGATTTTGAGTTTTTTGTTGTGTTTCTTTCTTTTTCTTTTTTTTCTTATTACACTAAATAATTGCGCGTTAACTATTATGTATTGTCCTGTAATTGGAATGTCTGTTCTGTTGGGCAATCAATCTCTATTATTATTATTATTATTATTAGTATAATTAAACAAAATGTTGTTTCCATTCCTCTAATTGTATTTCTCTCCCACTTGTTCTATTTTGTTTTTTTTTTCCTCAGTTTATCACCTACGCACTCTTGTAAAAAAGAAATACCAAATCTGTGACTGAGTACCACGCTGGCAACTCATTAAAGACAACTGAAGTTGCCTTCAGGATTGGAGTTCATGGTGTTTGAGGTTCTCTTCGTTTTCACTTAATACAGCGTATAATTTGAATATTTTTGATAGCTATAGTAGAAGTAAAGCATTGGAAAACAATAAAAATACTGTTTTTAATTATTCAACTAATTAAATCTCAGTTTACATTTAATGCCCAATACACGATTTCCCTTCATCTCCGCCTTCATCAATTTTATTTCCCTACTTAAATTTTCGTCGCCCTTGACAAACAAAATTATTTTATTCTCATTTAGTATACGCTTGTGATTCCTTCCTTGTCCGCGCTTAACTTGTCTTAATTTACCCTTTGTTAATTATTAATACATCCTTTTTCTTGTTTTTCTTATATACGAGTAATTTGATTAAAACGCCCTGCGATTCTTTTTCACCCTTATAATTTTCTTTTAAATGATACTCCTGTAATTTAAATTACTTATTATTCTTGGCGTTTTCCTTTTTTCCTACAGTTGCATTTCAATTTTGTTCTAATCTATTTATTCCCCTTTTCCTGTTTTTCTACTGTTTCATTGCGTCATTTCTTCATTATTTACTTACACATTCATTTCTTAACTTCGGTCTTTGGTATATATAAATTTGTTATGACACAGTAACTAATTCTACGAAGTAGTGGGCAAAGAGGCAAGACTCAGATCCAGTTTCTATTGTATTCCATCTAGTTCGTGTGCATCTAAAAAAACGAATCTAATAAAAACATGTGGCAACAGCAAGATCAATCACTTACCGCAATCAAATACAGATTTACTTATGAAATCTAGACATTGTTGTATTATGGATAATGTGCATCCGAAGTTATGCGGAAACTACTTTCCGGAATGCGATAAATATTTGAAGGCTTTCCAAACTGTACATTCCTACTCCAAATTTCCATACGATTGTGGACACCTCTCAACTGGAAACTGATAGAATTCTGATCGCAACACGACCCCCGAAGACATTCCACCCTCTACTTGTTCCACCTTCATAAACGTACATTCAAGCATTGTTGGTTACTTACTTATTAAAATTATAAAATTTAACGATTTGCGCGATGAAGTATGTAGGTTAATGTTGGTGCGTGATGCGTCCCTAGACTTTTATGCGTAGGGTCTACTAACCCGGTTATGCTTTGTGCCCTTTTTGCCATATAATAATAATAAATCAAACACAAAAGCATAACATGTTTTAAATTGGGCGAAGCGTTCAATTTCAGTCGTCCGTAAATTGTTATGCGTTCTTCCGATCCACATTCAAAATTACAATCTAAACATTACTTAAATGAGCGAATTACATTATTTCAAGAGATATATAAATTGTGCAAACGGGGTCAACATGTGAAACACTTACAACGGTTACTGCGTCATGGAAATTGACAACTCCTGATTGAATTTCCCTTTCGGACAATTTGCCGAATTTCGTAGAAAACGTAAGGGTCATGTCGTACTAACGGAGCAAATAAACCCTTTTGGAAATGCAAACTGTCGTACGTTAATACTTCAACCATAATGCCTTGTCAAACAGTGTTTCGCCTTCACAAATAAATCGATGTCCGGCGTCTAACATATTTAACGATGCAGAAGAAAACCCTGTTGTTAATTTACCTCGATAAACCAGACGTAGCGGTAAAGTACAACCCAAAAGAGGGTTGCTTTATCCTATCCGTGCCCGTATCTTGCAATTGTTTACCTTACATCGCCGCCGTATAAATTACTTTGCGGTTTTGATAAAGTGCAATCACAAACACGCTTGCAAATTTTAAGCCGCACTCTAAGGATGTGCATTACTGGAGGACATAATTGCCTTTAGCTGTGTCTGTAATTAATTTTCACTTATAGATTATAAATAAAAGTTTTAATTGCCAGCACATGAACATTTACATAGGTAAAAATTAAAAAAAAGTAGTTCATGGTCGAGAAATTTTGTGTATACATTTTTATTAGTGTCTTTTCCACTTTCCTATATAAGGCTAATTGTCCCTTTAAAAGAAACACCCTGTTTTATTATGTAGTATAATATAAGTAGTATATAAAGAATTAAATTGAACTAAGAAGTTATTCTAATTTCTGAACAAATGAAATTGGGGCGTTGTAAACAGGTACACCATCCTGTTGAAACCAACAATTTCCAACTATTGTTTTTTTGTGTGCCGTTGTATGCCTACTTTTTTACAGACTACATACAAAAATTAGACTGATGATGATTTTTTCGAAACGAAACGTTATATTGAAAATCTCAAAACGCTGTCTTGCAAGGCCCACAAAGTAGTAATGAGAAAGTGATTTTTTGTATCTGTTCCAATAACATAAACCAAATCGGCAAATTTCGGTTTTTCTGGTATATCTTTGGAAATAACCGGAATTTTCTGGGTTTTTTTAAAGTATAGTAACAGCCCTTTAACTGCGCATCTTTTCTCTAATTTGACCATCGTCGTATCTTCTATGGTCGTAAAAAACAGCTTCATTCATCCAACCGTAATACCTAGTTATATCTGTAGAAAATTTGTAAAAAACCAACTAAGAATTGTCTATTGTCTAATTGTGCTATTATCGACGTTTTCATTAGGTGTATAACTTTTCTCGAAAAACAACCTTTTAGAAATGGTACCGCAAGAAGTGCCCGCAGCGCCTTAAGTAATATGACTTGAGGCGGCAGACGGTCGATTTTAGCATACTCGGATAGGGCAAATTAGAACTCCGTTGGTTAAAATTTTGATCATTCTCGATCAGTGGATTTCGAGCTAGCTCCCATACTATTAGGCTCGAAGGGAACGTGGCAACCGTGCTCGCTTTCCCCAATACGTTTCTTGATATTGCCAGGCATACTTTTGTTCATGTTTGCTATGAAGCGGTATATGTGTAACCTTTTCTATGTTTGACAAAATACAAATTCAAAACCAAATTTTTGAAAACGGCTAAGCAGCTACCTGTTACAGTCTGCACAAAAATTCAATTCAAGAAAATAAAATAAGTTACTCGTGCTTTGGCAAGAAAATGTGTTTTCAAAGCACCATCAAGTCGGCAAAAGATTAGTCATCGGCGATAAGGAATGAAAGCAGGTATAACTCATTCTTTCTATGAAATATATGTTGATTCGAGATTTTTCTAGAAATTGCTATATAAGCAAATTGAATTGTGTTTAGTTTAGGTCTTAACATCGACATTGAAGTAATAAATTACTTGTTATAAATGCGTCTGCAAGTAAGTAATAAATATTGAATTGTCTTGTCGGGCGTTCATCACATGAAAATGTTATGAACTAGCAACTGAACTAAAATCACCATTCTTGAAATTCATTAAACTTTGAATAAGGAATAAAAAAAGGTTAGCCGTTACGTGTATAGCTTGTCATATTTTATTAAATCACAATGTAATTGCATATTTTACCTTACATGCTAGATATAATGGAAATGTTTCAATTTTCCTTTAGTAACCTTGCCTGTTCTTTTACTTCTTGTAGATAAATTTAAGATATAATGTCGGCCACTGTATGCATGCGATTATGAAGTTATTAATAAAAATATTTTGTACATAATATACAAATATAAATAGTACGAATAGGGTTACATCACGCACTTAAGTCACGTATTTTTTTGTTGTATCCATAAATATTGTACGTCGTCGTAAAGTGGCGCTCATAACGGCGCTTTATTGCGACTGCTAAAAATTTCAATGTCCTGATGCCTGTTGTTATCCGAAATCTGATTTCAGGTCGTGCGGTGTGGTTTATTGCATCCCATCCAACACCTGGACGGAGTGGAGGCAGGTGTGTATTCAATATTGCACCCCTAAATTTGGTAAGCAAACCCCCCTTATACATCTGTCACAGTTGCATGTAAATCAAAACTGGCCACTTACAAATATGAAGTGTGACAATTAAAAGAGATCTTTCACAATTACCCTAATTTCATCCCTTTCAGTTCCGGCGAAAACCGCACGCTTCATTATTTATTTCATATAGGTACCCGCCTTTCAATTTATAGCTTCGTTTTCCTCTCAGCGAATTCGGAACGGTCTGCCCGATAAAATCGAGCTTAACAATGAAATTTGTAATTTTTTGTATATACCTACGTTGAAAATAGCTCAAATGAAATTAAACTTGTATTTCTGCTAAACATCAAATGCAATTAACTATTAGGGAATTAGTTATAAGTACGTACTTATAATCCATATAATTGGATTATATTTCGGATATAACATTTCATCTCCCCTTAAACATTTACGGTGATGCTACAACGGCTTGTCATAACTATTTATTAATAACAAGAGAGTTGTAATGGAAACTAATATGCGCTCTATATATTAATTAGTTTTCGAGCACTAAATCCCCGTTCGTTCGCACACACAAATCCTCTTTAATAATTGAATGCGACATTTTAAAGAAATGCGTGTTTACTGCTTTTTTCGTACTTTTTATTGGGACGAAAGTAGACCGCGCTAAACACTAAAAGGCTTTCACGACCGAAGTCAGTAATATAAAAATGAACGTTTTCGACTAAACCTGACGTTTCTATTTTATTTTTAAATCGAATTCCAAAATTACCGTGATTTACAATTTAAATTTAACGGCTTAAATAAATGATGTGTGGTCGTTACCACAAAATTTCATGCTATAATTATGGGTTTGTTTGTTTTCAAAAAGGCGTGAATTTATTTTATTAAGGCGAGCTTGTGAAAATTTGTGGTCGTTCAACATGTTAAGGCATCGATTAAAGTAGGTAAACATTAATTCGGCGTTAATCATTATTTTTACGTCCACGTTTCATATAAACCTAATTGAATGTGACGCTTAACGTCACGGGTTCATTAGAGGGATCTCATTTTAAAATCAATTTTAATTATGGAATCAAAATCATGTTTTTTTAATGCTACTGACATTATGGTACTACAATGTCTCTTTTAATTTTACTTTGATATCTGAGTATCCAAATTTTCAGGCGTTCGGATTTTCGAATATACTAAAGTAGATACCGGTTTGTTGAATTAGTGATGCAATTTACTGAATTTTTTATAAAGGGTGTCCCAAAATGCACACAAGGAGTAATTTTAGTAGAAAACGCAAGTTTTTTAATTAATAATGGCGATTTTTTATCGACCCCCCTATAAAGCTTGCATCGCTTTACTCTGCCGCTTAATAACATATCGGGCATTTGCCTCCATGGCTTATCTGGCACATACGAATCCTTTTGATGAAATTTTCCATAACCTTTTGATATAAATGCGACCGAATTTCATTGAATGAGCATCGCGCTCAAATTCTTTTTTCAATGCATGGGTCGTTGTGTACTTATTGACATAAACCTTAAACTTCCAAAACCCCCAAAGCAAAAAGTACAGGGATGTTAAATCACATGACTGTGGCGGCCAATTCTGATAGTCAAAAGGGGAAAATACCAAAAACTGGACTATCATATCGCAATCGCAAAAACTATTAACCGTTATTACTTGACCAGCCGGCCCGTTTTCGAAAATGAATGGAGTGATAATGCCTCCAGCCCATAAACCGCATTAAACAGTGACACGCTGTGGATTCATTTTTCTTTCAACAATGGCTCGTGGATTCTCTGAACGCTGGTAAAATTTTGACGATTTACGAAGTCATCAAGTTGAAAATGCCTTTCATCGCTAAATATGAGCATCTACTTGTTGATGTTCCATAATCCAATTAACGAACTCTTTTGCTGACTATAGGGAAATGTATCAAATGACGGAGATTTTCATTTAGATTTGGAAAGTGCAATAAAACATGGGGTGGTGCGTTTTAAATAAGAAAGTTGCAATCCACTTTCGCTAAAACCAGAAATGAAACGACCATGATAATATTTTAGCATTAGAAATGCTTATGTTTTGTATGGGTATGAATTTACCAGGTTTGCCGAGTAGAAAAGAAGACAAGTGGTGTCGCGTCTAGTGTTGATTGTACCGTACTCGAATGCAATCGGTAGATTCAGGAAAAGTAGCGGATACTGTCGATACGGTACTTACTTAACAGTGCGCAGGGGTTTTGTTAATTCGAATTTAAAATTCTCGCACATCGACCGTCATAGTATCACAAGCATGTTACGCCGCTTATTATTCAGAAAGTTTACGTTTGCGACACGAGCGAGCTTGCGAGCGAGTGGATCAAAATTATTCCGTGTGAATAAGGGTTATTTATGGATTTATAGGTTATACGGTTATCATTTCCAATGTCTCCGATGGTTGCAAGGATTGCGAAATCTGTGAATTTTTTTTTGAAAAACGACCTATGTTGATATGCGAATTTTCAGATTTGAATTATCAACGATTGCTTGAATAGTTTTAGGTAACGGTTTGCGTGAAACAGCCTGTCTACGTTTCCGAAACGTAAAACTCGAAGGGTGTAAAAGATTTATTACAATGCAAAGAGAAGCAAATTTAATCTCGTATTAATGATCTATTCCATGACCGCACATGTTGCAAATGTGGGAGAGTAACGCATATTACATAAAACGGGAATACGTTCGCAATGAAATCTGTTTTAGCAGCACACAATCGTATCTACTAACTGACCACCGTAATATACGATTATCACTTCTGCCCAGTAATAATTAACTTTGACTTCGAGCCGATCTACTTTGGAGTTTACATAATTTGATATCAGATCGATGGATTTCGTAGTGAATTTTCTGCAATTCCAAACAGAGTGATTCTATTTTTCAGTTTGAATGATGTGTTAACTAAATCATCATTTATACCCAATTCCTTTCGTACTTTTGTCATCAATAAAAAGGGTTGCCGGAGTTGTTGACATTTACATGCACATCAATTGACAGATAGAATTGAATAGTATCACATTGCATATACATTCCAAATTGCTAGGTACAGTATATTAAGCTTCGATGGATTTGCTTTAGCTGTGATTAAAGCTTAGTTATTATTTTGCCGAATGAGAATGACTAAATGAGTAGGTATTCGTGTTTGGGAATAAGTCTATAGAGAAACCAATTTACATAGTGAAAATGTCAAACTGAGCTTTCTTCACGTACCAATGTGTGCAGTTGTACTTTTTATCCAATCCGTGTAAAAACGGAACACTTGACAATTTTGATATTGATTTTTTTCTTCTATAATTAAAATATCAATAAATGTAGAGATCTTGATTCGCAATTGTTGCAAGCCTCGATTGCTCAAAAAAAAATAATGCCCTTTTTATCCTTATAGATCCAGGGCGATGGAAAGGTTTCCACTCATGCACCCTTTCTTAAATAATAATGAAAGTTATTTCCTGGGATTCTTCAAATAGGAAATGGTAACGTTTCGACAAATTGAATCTGTCTAATTTCGTTAAATCACCTGCTGAAAAGATAGTCAAATAAATGCCAAAAACGAATGAAAATGTTTATTTCGTTTACGTTTAAATCTATAAAACGTTTGCTTGCGTAGCACAACAGCTGCGCTCTTTAACTTCTCTCTTAATTCCTACATCTAAAAATACACACAATAAAAAACCAGTAGGAATAAACATAAAACAGATTTTATAATGCTTACCTTTTAACATCCCTGTCGATATTTATAGAATCGGCAGAATTGATTTTTATGATTGTTGTATTCCGATGCTCCAACCCTGATTGACGGAGGGCGACAGATTTATCAATTTTCGGTTTAACATAATTTAATCAGACGGAGAGAAAAATTCTGCCATTTTCCGATAAACTTTGGCTGTTGGTCTGTCAGTAAGTTAAGCATGTCGCTGTTCTAATCCTTAGAATTCCTTATTCCATAGCGTGAGATTATCGCTATTTTCTCCACGCTAACAGACAAATAAAAAATTTAAAATTGACAAACCAATCTAGTGTTATTAATCAAAACCAAGCTAACAAGTGCTGTATGACAAAATGAAACCTCAACAGTTCATCCATCAAACAAATTTTAATAGCACACTGTCAAATGAAAAATTTCATGCAATGCAAAAAATTAAGTGTTACGACGGGGGTTGCAATTTAAAAATTTATCGCCCCTGATGTATCACCATTTTCAACCATCTAAACTGTAATTTTGATGACCCGCTCTCAAAATATTCAGTGTTTGTTCTTCACTCGTTTGAAACTTTATAGCTCCATCTCAAAACCATGACAAGAAACACAAACATAAAATAAAATATATACAATTTATTATTGAGAAAATAAATATTAGGGCATATTATTGCTATTTTGTATTTTTCAGCTGACGGCATCGTTCAGCATTTAATTGATTCATGCTGGGTCATTCAACCCATCATTTTTTCATTTGGTTGGAGTCTATACATCTGCCTTTGTAGTATACGATTAGCCTCCGTATCAAACGTTAGCATTGCTATTTCGCAATATTTTACGTGCAGCGCAATTCACTAACCCCTACTAACCCTTTTTTTGCCGTATTATAACCTGTTAGATTTGCAGAACGCGCCCTTCTGAGCTCAAGAGGTTGCGACCCGAAGTTCAAAGGTAAACTTCGTTATTTTCGTCGATTCCCTGATTTAACGTTTGATTACAAATTGGTTTTCGATACAATCGAATTGTAATTATTACATTTGCTTGGTATTCACTTATATACTATATGAAAAGAAGAAAGAAACCATATAGTTCCCCACTCCGATTATGAGGCAATTAATTCTTCTTTATGGAAGAGCAGGGGTAGACTTTCTACTCCTGAATCTCGCCCTAGGCAGTGTCTTTTTCGTGGCTAGCAAAAACAAAACCAATAAAGACCGTTATTATTATGTAGTTTGATATCACTCAATAGGAATTAAATTCTGCCAGAAATAAAACAAAGGAATAAGGGAACGACATCTCCTTATCAGAAGTACGACAAATTTGACTTAATTTCCGAGAGGAGGAAGTTGCAAATTTAGTATTACGAGCTAGCTCGCTGCGTTAATTTTTAAACATAGATGTAAGCAAAAAATTTTACTGTGGCTAGCACAGATACCACGCGCACACCTGCGTATGCGCGATTCTGCCCTTTTTGGTCCAAGAATATGTGTACAAAATTTGGTTCCAATCGGATTAGCCGTTTAGCCGAAAATCAGCCCGACAGGCAGACAGACCGACCGACAAACCGACATATCGATCAACATCATCGAGAGTTTGGTTCGGATTCCTAGTGCTTTAAAACATGTATTTCCGTTAGAAAAGTGGGGGGGGGATCATTTTTTACCCCGAATATAATACCGGAAATGAGAGTACATACAGATCGACAGACAGAGATTTAGTTTGACTCGGCTTCTCGGTACCCAATGCAATACCTCTCTTACAAATATGAAAGAAATACTGGGAGATGACCATAATAACATAAGAAAACTAATGGGATTCATTAAAAATACAGGATTTAAAAAAAATTACAAAAAAGTAAGCGAAATAGCGTAAGACCGAAGCAGTAGAGGCCAAAACCCTGAAAATATAAAAGGATTCAATGGTATGTATACGTGTGTCTCTTTTTATGGCGTTATACCTTTCCAATGTTAATTTTGTATTTAAGTACAATTTAATTTCGAATTAATAAATCTGGCGTTAGACAATTGACCGTACCAATTTTATATTGAAGCATTAATCAAGCAAAATAACACGAAAGTATCGAAGTGTTTTAAATTTATAGTGATATTGTTGTAAACGAATCGCGATTAACTTTCAGAAAAATTTGTGAACACGTACAGTAACTTACTTCGTATGTAACATACGAAGATATTGATATTATTAAAACTCAAATTGGGTTTATGTGCTATTTTGTGTTCAAGACAACCGCATAAATGTAACAGACAAACTATAAAAAATACATAAACCAAACGGATTTCTGCCGCCATCCGATAATTTTGCGACCTTCTTGGAGTTATGGTTTGGCATTGATACTTGCGGAGAAACAATAGTCTGAGGAGCTTGTACTGAAGGAGACTTGAGATTCCTCCGATAATGTGTTGGTCATCAAGACCGTTTTCTTTCCGGTTAGTGGAAACAAAGGATCGTGCATATCAAACCAGAATTTCGCCAAGGTTTAGAAATATTTGTTAGTAAAAATGCGTGGGTGTGTACGTATAAAATAAAAATGGCCAATAACATGTATAAAGAATTTATTTTGTGTTGCCTTCAGGATGGGCGTTATTTTTTTCTTAAAATAAGTTTCAGTAGTAAAAATAAAAGTTTATGTGCCATAAGGTCGACCGAACGATATTTGCATTAGGGATGAATTCTTGAATGGAAAGTACATCAAATTTATTGACATTTTATTGAATATTTCGAGTTTAGGTTGCGTACGTATTTTTCATTTTATCAAATTGCTTTCTTCTTAACGTTATTTGCAATCTGTATTGAAGCAAGCGCGTACTGTATCGTATATAGGTAACCCATTTTTTTGACCGTTCTTTGTTATCCAACCCGCTTCTTTGAAAGTCGAATATCGAAATTTATAAAATATTGGTTTCCTTTTGCTTTGTTGGAAAATAAGCTTAATGCCTGCTCTCGTAATTTCACCCTTCTGCACGTCTATATAATGCGTTGAAAGCGTACTTATTAAAGAATATTTTAACGAAATTTAGTTCATTTTAACTAAGAGGAAATATTGACTTTTTAGTAAACAAAAATAAAGTTGGTTGTTATTATTGTTATGGTAGGATGTTTTCTAAATAAGCTGCCAAAGTTTGTCTCTTTATTACAATGGCTCGATTTCGGTGCTTGTCTCTTGTAAGTAGAAAGAATTTCTGATACCGTGATTCGCATACACGTTAATGAACTTTATTACTGTTTAATATTTCCAGAAACTCCTCAGTAAGCACTTGCTCCAAAATGGTAATGATAATTACGCCTCCAAAAATGGGACCGATTGAACTGAGTTTATTGTTGAAAATATCCACAGTTTTAGTTACAATTTCGCCACTCAAATAGTGCATAAAGTACTATTTCATTGAGCGTTTCAAGACACACGTGCTTCCTTAGTCAAATGAAGTCTTTATTCATTTAGGTCTTTTTTTAGTCTTTTCTCAACATTGACAGTTTCTCGAATTTTTTTGGAGAGAAACTAAATCGCGTAAATCGGTAAGTTTTGAATTCAAGCATAGGCTCTCCAAAATGATGGAGTTCCAGGACATTATTGCCTATTAGTAGCTTAAAAAATTATGTGACAGTGGAAGAGGTCTTAGTCTATGCTCCAATTCAAAACGGGATTTAGTTTGTGTAAAAAAATTAAAACACTGTCAAATTTTGAGAAAAAAAGCCCCTGAATCCAAGGCATTGGAGTACATTGTAAGTTTCTTCCCTAAATTATCGTACACCAAAATTACCTTCGTTAGCCGCCAAATAAGTCAATTAAGGAGTGTCAGAATTTTACCTCTGCTAAGTACGAAAGAGAAGAGCTTTCTTAGATGTCGTACAGAAAACATTGACATTGGTTTTCGAACGAAAAATTTACAATGTATCCTCTACAAAATGTAGGTGAAAACTCTCTTTTAAGGAATTTCCACTCTTGGGTTATGGCTGACGAACGATTGATCCAATCTGGATGACATCAAAACACCTTTTATTTTTTTGAAATTTTAGTCACAGATGCTTCTAGTATAGGCAATCATAAGGAACAGATGAAATCAGATGTGCGCATGCGTAGACTGTGCAAATCCATTTTTAGAGCGAAAACCTTTTTATTTTTTTAGTTAAAACAGATCCCTTTATTTTTCATCCGTTTTTAGTGCTAGATATTAAACAAAAACGATTTTGAATGCAACTATTCGGAGAGGACGACGCTTCTGCTACAAAATCAGGCTTTCAGGAATATTAGAGTGATTTTCTCTCTCAGACTCAAATAATGGAAACAAATAGGTTTCATAAATTGTATTAAAGGATCTCTACAAACAATGTTGGTCCAGCGGTCACTGTTTCATAAAAAAGGGACCAGTAAAAGTAAAACATCTTTGAGAAATCCAAACCCCAACATTTATGGAATCATTTTAGGTACATGGGGGTGCACAGCATACCATGCTTTGGCAATCAACATTCCCTAACAAATGAAAGCAACTAGAAGGTCTTTCATTATCTAACGCATGTTTATAAATTTAGCTTTGTGGAAATTTATCAAAGGTGTGCCATTACCATTTCTTGTGTTTCGATAAGATACGCGTCGCGCCCTTAAACTCGTCGCGCGTGCTTTAAAGACTTGATTATACACTTCTTTCTTAATATACTATTATTTAACGGTGCAAGTGACACTGACGTTTTGACTTATTAATCCGCGCTTTAAGTTTGTCAGTGTTTTTCTAATTTATGCTGTACATTCTTCCTTACTTTTTAGTTTAATTATTTTTATGTGTTCATTGAAACACTTTACTAAATACCTCATTAATTTGTGCCCAAGCTTATACGGAAAATGTAAGAGTTGTATGAAATAATAAATAAGTACATCATGTGGAATTTTAGTTTATGACTGAATATAAAGTTTACAACGCTAGATTAAGTAAATGAGCTACTGTCATCTCGTTAAGTACTCGTAGCCACCATGTGCTATCATAACAAGCAAATTGAATTACAGAATGCCAATTTCATTACACCACCATTCGTAGAACGCAATAAAAATTTTATAGCACTTATCGTAGTGGAATTTTTGCATTGCAGCGTTAGGGGGGTGGCACTCGCTTCATTAAATATGCATTTCCTCAAATAAATTAACCCCCCCAATCTACGTTAATAACTAGTTAAAATTAAACGAATAGGCGTTTATTCGCTTTAAAAAATCTGCATTGCGACGATTCGGAGCTCTTTGTGTTTTGTCATCAGTTTTCATCTTTCCCATTTCCATATTTGCACATGTGAGGTACAGGGTTGAACGTTTATTTGCCATTTTCTTTTGATGTTTACAATAAGCTGAATATGCTAAATATAGTAAATCACTGTAGCTTCATCAGATTAACCTACCATTGTGGTGTGGTCATATATAAATAAAATTTAATATATTTTTGTAATGGAATCCCTTTGTTGGCCTAACTAGTACATTGCGAACTTGCAAAAAGCGGATATATACATCTACCTCAGTATTTGACTGTTCAAAAATTTCAAAGGTATTCAACGCAACCGCGTGTGTAAACTGCAGATGCATCTCGTTTCTCTAGGTTGAATTAATGCCGACGATGAGAGCGAGCCACCCTGTAGTTGAAAATTTACGTGCTGTAAACATAATTTAGGTGTAGCCTTAGAAGTTTCAGGTGGGACATCCTGTACATTGTTTTAATTTATTTGTTAAGAACCTGAGGGAATTTATGTCAAATGGACACAGAATTTGAGGAATTTATTTCATAGTTTTTGTATTAGAATTTGAGTAAGTAGTTTAAGGGTTCTTATTGTATTTAATGAGTGTCAGAAATTTAGGTAACACATAAATAAGGAACTATTTAATTTGAAATTAGTTAGCCGGGCGTGAAAAAATAACACCGGCATGATAATTAGCTCTTCAATTATAATTTTCCCCAGCACAGATACAGAGGGATGATTCATTTCTGACCTCCATTATTTGCTTAACTCCCAGCAGATAGTGGAGGTGGACGAGCTCAAAATCCTCAAATTCCAAACAGATTTTAAAATTTTGACGAACATTCAAAATGAATGTTGGGCAAGAATCGTTGTTAATGAAAGGTCCGAATTAGCACACAACTGGCGTGAAATTACACATACTTTTTATTCTACAATGACAAGAAATAATTCCATGAAAAACCATAAAAAATAAACTAGACTTAAGATTACTTACAATTTCGTCCCTCAAAATTGAATATCATCCAAAAAGGAGGCACAGAACACTAATCAAACTTTAACTGTCTTCTTCGGGTCTGTCGTATTTAAGCAGAACTCCCCCCTAATTTTGAAAAACTTTAACTATCCAATAGAACTGGTCAGCAATAATTCCTGGCCAATAAACGGTCCTTAGAAATCTCAGAGTTCCAGAGTTCTGAATGTTTCTCTTATCTCTATTAAGCGTTTAGCAGGCGCCTTATAATAAAAATTCAAAAATCTTGGAGAACATCTTGTATGTGTTTTTAGGCCTGATTACTAGAGTCAAATATTCAGAAAATTTGGTTCTAGACGGCGCCGGCGTCACCAGAAAGGCAATTTTGTTCCGCAAGTGGTTTATTAGATTGTCTAGCGGAATCTCTTTAATGAGAATGAATATTGAAAGGCTATTTGTGAAAGGTGGCGTACAGTCCTCCGTTGAAATTAAGGAAAATACTAGATTATATTTGACATTAAAGTAAGGCTTTCGAACCAGTGAAAGCTCGGTGTAAAAAACTTTCATTTCTCAGGCACGGTAAGATAAATCATAAAATGTTCCAAATTAAAGATATGATTTCGAGTGATAAAAGTACACATTAAACGTTGCAAGAGAAATTTAGGTTTTCCTCTTTAACTTGGAATACGTAAATTGCTGGCAAGATAATCACAGTCGAGAAGATCTGCAAGATCGACTCCTTTTAACATCCTTAGAGATATAAAAATAAGTTAATATCAGTCACTTTACGATTTTATTTTACTTCCTTTAAAACTGAAAACACCGAAAGGAAATTGGGCAAATTTAAGAAAATGTTATTTATCCAATGTAGGAAAGTTAATAAAACGGTACAGTGTAAGTAAAAAGGCGATTTTAATATAGGGAAGCTTGGCTTTTTAAAAAGAGATTGTGAGCGCACTCTTTCGGGGGGTAAAATTAATTGGAATAAAAGCAGATGCTGTTGTCATAGAAGTTCTGATATATACTTGCATGCAGAAACTTTGCAATGTATTTTATCCATCATTAAGAGGTTCCTCCATGTAGGTTTATCTTTCTTCCGGTTCCTAACCGGTAATGAACGTTCCTGTATCGGATCTTACGAGGAGAACTCTAAATTACAATTCCTGCGGCTACTTCATTTAAACGTGTATTAAGATAAGTAAGCTACGAGCATTCGATCGGTTTGCGAGGATACCTTTTCACTTTTGTAGTGGACACAATACTAACACCCATAGCGTATTGTATTCCCTATTTTAACTTTCGATGCAGATGGATTACATGTAGGGAAAGGTCAAGTTCTTTTCTATGGCTCTTCACTTTTCATTTTCAAGCGCGATCATGCACTTATACAGTGCCTTCACAGTGAAAGGAACAAATTCATCTATAATTCTGGTTCTTATGTTCTGGAAGAAACGCTCGGACACATCGATTAGTATTTTCACTTTTACGTTTTTCCATTAAAAATGCTATACCGGGTGATCGAAAAGAACTGCAGACAATTTAAATTTGGCGCTTTAAATTTTTAGTGTTTTTTACTTAAGGAATTGGCAAACATGTTTAGAAGTTGGTTTATTTATGCATTAATTGCCATCCATTGGCGTAGTTTTTTATGTGAATTTTATTTTCTAATCTTCGTACTGTGATCCAGGCGTTTCAAAGCAAACATCTCTTTTTAAAAAGGTCTTCGCACGTGCATCATTTCGTAAAGGTACGTACATTAAGAGAACATACTTTATCATGTAACCTTACTTTTTAGGCATAAAGGTTTTAAAGGGATGTCTTTTGATGCACAATTGAAAGGCGTACACGACGTACATGTTTAAAAGATGCTCATATTCGACTCAGTTGTGCTTACTGCAATTCAACGATAAATGTGCTACTTACCATGATGTCGAAGGTGTAAAAAAAACGTAGCCCCAAGAAATCGTTTTCGAAAATTCTCTAATGAAGTTGGTGGGTATAACATTGTCAATGATAACATCCCTATTTGTTATTTTTACAGACTTATCGCATAATATGTGGCACAAAATTTAACACATTGATATCGGAATGTTTTCACCCAGTGTTGATGACGTTAATTTATGAGAAAACGTGGATACGTCTTATTGTATATAGGCAAATGAAATGAACCTTACGGTGATGGTTTAATGAGCATGACTACTGCTCGGGCAACGTTGGAATAGATATTTGAATACATGAACCCGAGCATTCAACTGAGCTTGATAAATTAATTTTTTTTTAATTAATTAATTGTGATTATTGTTTAGTGATCCATTAAATTGATCCACCACTGCTTTTAAATAAATGACATTTGGTATGTTACCAACTTTATAAATATTTTGTTTTGTGGGAAATTCAAACTGTCCGCACTACTTTCCGATCACCCGGTATACAGAGTTCTCAAGTAGGAGGTATGACGTCGATACTAATTGGTGGCAGTTTACACTCCACTCTACATTCTTAATACTCTACGTATAATTTACCACTGCCTAAAGTGGACAGTTTTTCAAATATCCCCACTCCTCATACCCGCACGGTGGAAGTCGGAGGCAACACATGAAACGCTTGGCGGGGAATTTTTCTCATACAATCCGCCATCTTCTGAGTAATTGACCTACATTTATATGAGATTCATTTACATTATTCAAACTAGGGAAGTTTCACTTCTGTTGTGTGTAGTTCTTACGCACAGTTTTTTTGTGTGTGTTGAGCAATATCATCAAATTCTTCATTTTGTTGATCATCGTCCAAGTTGTCTTCAAGAATTTGATTTTTGATATTGTCGTCTAATATTTGTAGTCCTCTAAATGAGCATCCAACCAAATGGTTCACTTTTATTGACAAATCCCACAATTCTATTTTTTATACATACTTTATTGCATTACCTGATGGTTACAAATGCATCATTCTTCAACAGTGCTTCCTTGAACATGTCTCGGTCGTCAGTGTTTGGAGCAGAAAAACCGTACCTATGCCTTCATTACTATATAATATCGCCTCCGAATCCTTTGGGCTCCTAATATTATTGTGCCCTCGATTGTGCCTTATGGATAGTTCGCCACTGATCCGCCGTATGGGGTAAATAAAGCTCGCATCCAAGTATTCGGTCCCGGAATACTCTATTTTTGGGAGAACGAGTTCTACTGCACGAATTTAGTATGGTGAATATCCCTTGGTCGAATATACTGAGGACCGCTATATTCTGAAGGCCTGGTAAAATATATCTCGTGTGCAAGATCCGTAATAATATCGACTTCGAATATGTTCCATACTTATAATTTGTGTGAATGTGTGTGACCTGAAAAAAGATTTTCCGGAAAAAGGGTGTTCTTGTAAACTATTGACCGGTAGCAGCAAAAATTGCTTCTGGCCCGCGTCGGACACTATTATTTGTCTGCGAACGAGATGTGAAAATGGAATTCTAAATCCGATTTTGTTACTTTCTAAAACTGTCATTTCAAACTACGTACCTGCCTTTTTCTATAAACCAAACTCTAATTTCTGCCACATTTACGTGCTCACACGGTGCTTCGGTGCATTAAAACTTCGAACAAACGATTCGTTCTGACTGATTGCATATACTCCAGGTTGCAATAAGAACGTTTTAGATCTGTCACGAGAAGTTCTGCTCGGCCAATTTATTTTCAATAAATTACCCAAGAGACGGGATTCATATTTACGATTGTTCTTTCCTGTGTGTTTGAAAAAAAAATGTATATAAATTTCAAGCGGCGGTTTTAAATTTAGACGCACTTAAATTTTCCAGCTTCCTTCATCTCATATCGGACCATCTAACAATTTACCGCTGTTTGCAAGCAAACGCGGAAGCGCTGATTTACCGAAGTCGTGTTACGGCTCGAGTTTTCCAGGCTTTGCTTGCTTATTTCATTTCAGAAGCTGCATATCGAGCCCATCTACTAATTAACGAAGTTGCTAACTCTGATTTAATCAGCAGGTTGCGACACTTGCTCTTTTGTTGAAAGCTGTTCATGCCAGTTTGTCTAAATGCCCCTAATATTAGCGAGTAACAACCCGAAGACTGAGTTTGCACGGAACGTACCACCAAAATGTGTTAAAGTGTCAAATTATTCGTCTTCTAATATTGCATTTATCATTCCCAACTTAAGGATCGTGTTTCAAGTTTATAAGAAGATTAGGTTGAGAGAATTCAGGGAGATTTACAGCTACTTTATAAAGTCCGGGATCATAATGGAACATACGAAGGAAAGGTTTTAGCCACAAGTTAAATTAATCTTTCAGGCAATTGCAATAAGTGCCATCAGAGAATAAATTATGCAAAAATAGGAAATTTAGATCAGATTTCGATATTTCCAGAGCGTGAACAGATGAAATAGTTCACAACAACCCTGTTATTTCCCTACTTTCTGTATCAACATGATTTATGTTATAGTGGGCGTGGATTCATTTACATAATTCTAGGTTTTTTAATGTTAGATTAACCACCTGATTTGAAAACAGTGTATGATTTTCGTTTCATTGCCATTATCCTGAAAAATCCGCCCGTAATAAACCAATTCAATCAGAGTAATGGTTATGCGTTCAACATAATATCATTTACATAACTACGCCAGTTACTTGAAACAGTTAAGTTAAACTACTTCCAATCGGATTGAAGTATGCAAATGCAGTTCTCGAAATGCAACAAAGATATCGGCATCCCGTAAGATGAAGTACAATGGGGAGAACCGGGGCGAGAAACGAATACATTGTTACCACTTCAAGTCACATGGTTATCGCATCCAAACACTCCATACCGATAGAATTCATTCTTTCTTCGCAATTCCGCTATAAATAATTGAGTAGGTATTACAAAAGATATAGCGTTCTTGTCTAGCGTAGGTAATACGTTTACAAAAGGATAGTAGTTTTTTATACATCTTCCAGATTTGCAAATTCGTCGGCATTTACTTGAAAGGGAGCTTCTAAAAACAGAAGATCGAAAAATTTTAGTGGCTCGCATACGATTCCCGAGGGGCTTTGTAAATTCAAGAATAAAATGAAAAAGATCGTGAAATACAGGTGTATAAAGTTAGAGAAGCGTCTTAAAAATAAGCGTAAAATTATGCCAGCTTCCCGAATCTAAAAGAGCAAGTAAAGGAAGCGCCTAACTAAAAAAAACTTCCGTCTGCGTTCTCGAATGCAATTTCAGTTGACTGAATTTTAATGTATTTATACATGTTTCGCTGCAAATATCCGCCTGAGCTGAAATGTTAAAGTTTTTATTCGGGCTTTAAGATCCAAGTGGGAAGCAGTCAAGCTTTTCGAACTCAAAATTAAAAATCAAAGTAACAATGATAATCATTTCTGGAAATTCCGGCCTCCGCGTTTGATAGCTAATGCCCGGTTTCACAATCGATGATTAAGGTTAATCGTTGAACTATAAACAATGTAACTGAAATGGAAACCGGTATAGGCGACAAATGTGTACCGTTGAAGCCATGCGATAAAATATCTACACAAAAAATAATGGAACCACGAGACAATAATCAGAACAACCAAAAAAATACTTTATTTATTTATTTTTGGCCTTTATTTTTGGGCGGGATTTCAATCAAGGATGCTTCACCAACCCAACCCACTATACATTTACAAATATCCATGCCCGAACCCAGATTCGAACTAGGGACCCTGTACCGCAGTCGAGCTTCAACTCAACTGCGCCACACTGGCCCTTTGATATTTACCCACATTTGCCAGCTAGGACAATTATGCCGAAGCCCGATGCCAGCAGCCTCGAAATAGTATTTATAAGACATACGGCATGTCGTTGAAATCCCATTATTCCTATTCGCATTTAAATGATACCCAGTAATAAGTATTAGGGATTTAGGAAAATAAATAATAATAAATAATAATAAATAATAAATAATAAATAATAAATAATAAATAATAAATAATAAATAATAAATAATAAATAATAAATAAATGAATTAAGGATTCAGGAAAATATGGACATTTCTTACAGACCTTTAAAAGGCAATCACAACATTTGAAAGTATTTTTCTTCGAATCATTCCACAAAACGATCAACATTTAAATGCCTCATACATTTAAATGTTACTGTGTATCATGAAAACATTTATTGAAAACACATATTTCTTACGATATACAGTATATGGCATAAAAATTGGCATCTCATGACTATTGGTAGATCGTAAAAGTTTGTACTTGATCGGATACTGTCGCAAGCTTTTCCTTTTACCAGAGATTAACAGTTAATTTAAAGAGTGGAAGCCGATGCAGATCACGAGCATATTTTATTATTATCATTAAGCGGTGTAAGCCACAATCACATTTCACATACCTTCATATATAGACGGAAATGGCAATAAATGTTTTTATCGGCAGCGGACATGAGATGAGAAAGGAACGAAGAATTGAAACTGTGTTAGGTGATTTTCTCAGCGGTATAAACGGTTAACAGAATCAAACAGAGCAACATCACACTAGATAATCTCCTCTCTAATGAATACATAAACAAAATTTTAACAAAATAATATAAAGGCATAGCATTATCTGTACATTATAATCAGATAATGAGTAACAGTAGCTTGGAGCACGTCATACTTTCAATAAAGAGGTATCAAAATCAAGTGCAAACTGTAAATAATAATAAACTGGGACGTGAAATTTAAAGATTGATGGATAATACGAGAAAAAATATAATGGTTACTACCTGTAGTTGCCCATAACTTAGTAAGAAATATTTTCGTTCGTTTCATTTTGTATTTATTTTGGGACTGTGCACCTTTTGTACAATGAAGATGTTGTGTTCTTATTACGTTTCTCAGTTATAAAACTGTTTAAAATGGAATTTCAGATATTGATAATAAAAATGGAAGCCCATTTCATCATTCATCACTTTAAGTTGTCATTTTGTATTGCCTTGGACATATTTTGTGCTTTTGCAGATGGTCAGCTGTTCGACTTTTCAATTATAGAGTTCGCGCTGCCATAGATACCGTACCTACATCTAACATGTTTCAGATATCCAATGTTTCTGTGATACCTGGTGTTGTATAAGCGTGTGTTGAAAAACAAAATCTCGGGCGTGGACATACAGGGTGACAATTTGAAAACTTACCACCCCCCATATCTTAGTAAATAAACGAGATATTTAAAAAAATCAAAATCCGTTTCGGTAATTCGGAGGGGGAATCACAATGACATAGTTGGCGACGCACCCCCTCACACCCCCTGCGCCCTAGCCACCCCAACTTTTAAATCTTAAATAGGGACTCCCCATGTGTGATACGTCATTGGAAAGCTCTGAAAAAATGCTTTCCAACCATACCAAATAGCATTACATTTAGGTTAGTAATTATCGTGCAAATCGAAAAATAAACATGGAAAATCGTATTTAACTTGAACTTCCAAAGCCGACTCGACAGCAACTCATTTTTGATGGCCAGTTCTAATCTATAGTTCTAATCTATTCTCAAACTCTTGCCGAACCTTTTCAAATGTTGGTTTTGCAATATTTTGACATTCTTGAATTATTCTCGAAATTATTCTCTGTCTTGGTTCGCCTATGTTCGCCGGTTGCGTTTTAAATACGACAGATTTCAAATGCATCATATTAGTTTATTTTTTTATTTGCACGATAATTACTAACCTAAATGTAATACTATTTGGTATGGTTGGAAAGCATTTTTTCAGAGCTTTCGAACGACGTATCACACATGGGGGGTCGCTATTTAAGATTTAAAAGTTGGGGTGGCTGGGGCGCAGGGGGTTGGAGGGGGTGCGTCGCCAACTATGTCATTGTGATTCCCCCTCCGAATTACCGAAACGGATTTTGATTTTTTTAAATATCTCGTTTATTTACTAAGATATGAGGGGCGGTAAGTTTTCAAATTGTCACCCTGTATACAATAAGTCCGTTAAAATACATACAATCCATACAATGTAAAAACTTTACTAAAACTGGACAAGGATGTCCCGAATAGGGGCGGAGGGGGGTGTAATGTTTAACGATTATGGCATATCTGTGTTCCAAATTTGAGATTTATATGGGAAAGTGTTATAGTGCAAACGGCCGCCGGCGGTTCTTTTTGATAATTGAAACGACGTAACTTTTCTATTTCTGATAGTTTTTTTCATCATTTTTTAGCAGATTATACAAATTTGAGTTTCTAGGAATTTTTATCAAGAGAATTGTTTGGCGCTTTCGAGGATATTATAGTATAATATGTGGGGTAACTGAGGGACGGAGGGTAAATGCTACTAGCAATCCCTATTCCTGCTTTCAAACATGTCTCTCTCGCTGTCCTAATGAACGTGTATTCCACTTTCTTATCAAAATACAGAATTGTATATAATACTTTTAATTTAAAATTACATAACCATACTAAATTGCATTACGAAAAGCATTTTCACAATCCAACCAAGCAAAGTGTTTATGTTTCCAACTTCATAGGAGAGCTGCTAATTTGGTGCTAATGAATATACAAGTAAAAGTTTCTAATGTGAGCGCAATGAGAATGATATGGGTTCTTGTTAAATAAACTTTATTATAGTAGGTACCTTAGAACTTCAAACTCACTCACAAACACTTTACAAATTGAGCGCCTACCATAAATCCGATACCCACGCAGTTAAAGCTGGAATTGATTGCATGTAATAAAATACGACAAGATTATTACAACCCCCTTGTTAAGCCTAATTTCGCAGTGTACACCGTACGCAATTTATTTGCCTCTTAGCTATTATTATAGCTGAATAAAGTAGTCATGCGCCCTCTTGAACAACATCCTTATTAAGCTATTTTCTTTTACTCGCGCAGTCACACTGTAATCCTATTTCAATGATCCCGTAATTTGTCTAAATCGGGATCACTTTTTTGTTTGCTCTGAATTACATATACGGAGTTTTCTTCGGCAAATTGCCTCTAATTCGTCTTGTAGGAAGGAACGGAATTAGGACTTTTTAGGGGATAAATATGATTAAGATTTATGCGGTTTGGTGTTGCACAATGTACACGCCGACATTACGTTTGCCAAATTAATCTCTTTTCTTGCTTCCTACTTCGTCCTTAATTATTTTTAACGAACGTTTCGGTTAATTTTACGGAATTTGGAGTTCGCATAAACAAAAACATAGATCGCTTACATACAATGGTGACCTACATTACTAATAACAGAAGTTGTCGAAATTGGTACATTGTTTTAACAGAAGATATGATATTTCGAGATAAGACACTTCGTGTATTCAACTGTAAAGTAAAAGGTCCTCTTGCCGATTTCATCCGCTATCATACAGAAAAGAACATTTTTTACACAGATAGATAAATTACTTTTTCTGAAACTAGTTTAGAAACAACAACTTTCGTCTCTAAAAAGGGCGAAGAAAATGTATTTTGGCGAATTTCCCTAAAAACCCGCCATAAACAAGTACTCAATTTTTGGGTTCTATTGGCAACACGAGGAAGAGAGACCGCGATTGGAGCTCTAAGAAACTTTTGGGGGCCCAAAGTCGACTACCCCTCGAAGACACGCGCCTTGCAAGAGAGGTGGTTAATTTCGCCCCTAGGGAAAAAAACAAAATTCCGCCGCGCAAGAGTTGTGCGTGTTTACAAGATCTTTCCAACGCGACAATTGGACTAAAACTGTAGACAAAGATAGGAAAAAATCTCCAGGTTAGTATAACACGCTCGGGGACGATGCCCACATGTGGCCGACCCCACAGCATGTGGTCCTGTTCCTAAAGTTGTTAATTACAGGGCCCCAGTAGGTACGTCTGTATACAATCCTCATATTTCTTCTACGTTCTTCTACGGGCCCGCGTTTTCTGCTAGCCAGCCAGCCAGCCGGCCAAAGTGAGATTAAAAGCTACCGTTTTACAAATAAATTTGCAAAAATGCGCTGAAAATAGCACAAAATTGAGGTGGACAAAGAATTCCAGTTTTACATCAGGTAGCAGGCGTTTGAGTCCTATTTTGATCATTTTAACATTTCAAAATTCGTTATTTCGAATCGGTACTTCATGAACTTCTAAAAATTGTTTTCTTTTTAACTGGTTTATTAAGTAAAAGAAATATTTAAACAATGCACGAGGCTAGATTGAAAAGTGTGTTAAATTACAGCTAGTAGTCTTCTCCTGTAGTCTGTTCCAAATAATTTAGATCATTGTTTTGATGTCATTCATTATGTACCACCAAGGAATGTCTCAATTAGTTTGGTTTTTAGCAAGCATTTTAGTCATAGTGGTTGCAAGTATTGATAAAAATTCATAAAAAGTGAAGCGGAGCTTTTTTATTAGAATCAAAAAACTACGACAATCAAATGAAAAGGTGCCATCTATGGTGATTCATCTTAATTCTTCATTGCCAACTGTTGCAGTGGCTGCAGTATGATTCTTTTTTTGATGATTTTTTTGTATGATTCTGACAAAAAGCTAATTCAACATGTCTCCCGCATTAGCCTAATTTAAAAATTATTTCTTTTAAACCCTGTAATAATCAGCCCTATGTGATGTATCAACGTTGTATAAACGTTAAACAATTACGAGCGATGTGTTGCACAGATGAACATTCTAATTATCGTTTTTCATTTCACTAACTTAGTAACTTTCTTTTTTCATTTCACGTAAGCGCTGTTAGTGCAAACGGATGCCGTGAGTATGTAACGTAGTTCCTTGCTTTGTTTATAATTATTCTTTACCTATACATGGAATGAACTGCATTTACATTGCAACAAATAATCTGCGCTGCGATGTATCAGAAACGCCAAACGTGTGGTGCAGGTTATCCGCCAAGAATTATTTTGCGTTATTTACGAGCAGTATGGACTAATGAACGTTTCTACATAGTCTACAGTTTGAGGTTTTTGATACATCGCAGGGGTGATGAGTGATGGCTAATATAGATAAGTACATGCTTACACATTTTCATAAGAACAAATGTGCTACTTTGCTTCGCGCATGTATATCCACGTAACTAATGCCATCTCTATAAAGGACCATCTTGCACCTTTCCAGTTACATATACGTTTACAAGCTGGTGTTTCGGAGTGCAATAAAGAAAACACCCCATTTACATACGCATTCGAAGTCGATATATGTTTTTGTCTAACGACGCAAAAACAAGCAAGAAACAGCCGGCGGGGCTGATGCATTCTGATGATACAAGCATACATGGTGTATTGCTATACCACACATTGCCCTCTGGTTTGAAATGTGACAAAATTACTACGGATGTTTATTTTTACAACGCATAACTTTTCACATCATTTCTGCTATTGAATATTTCATTTTATTGCTTTGAAATTAGATACAAGGCACTCTCAGGGCTCAGTGACGTATTTCCATTATGAAAAATTCTGCAAGTTGCTAGAGTAAAACGATAACTTGTCACTATAACTTAATGAAACTAGTTATAACTGTCTCCAGTAAAAGCGCCGCGGATGTTCATTATTCACTTACACGTTTCGATTTAAAACGACTCCACTGAACTACTACAAGATGTTCTACACGAATCTTACGCTCTGTTACGCTTTTAACTTTGACTATCACTGCTTGGCATCTGTAATAATGACTACTGGGTTGTACTTTACTTAATTACATGTTCTATTAACAAAGATTTCCTTTCTCGTGGAATCGGGAATCGGTATCCTGGTCTATTGAGACTTTTATGCAGAAGACCTTGTTGACGGTCTGGACTTGACGCGGGACTTGCTATCAAATCAAATCAAATCTTGCGCATGGCCAAGTCTTCTGAAACTTCCATGAACATCCGTATTCGACAAATTTAATTGTTCTGATTTTAATCACTTTAAACACTCATTCGGCGGTCTTAGATCTTCGGTCCTTCGTTACCACTTACCAAAAGTGTTGAGCGGTACGCAATTTCTATCTTAACTCTCCTCGTATGATATTGCGAATATACGAGGGTAGTAACAACAGCATATAAAATCAATTTAAGTACCAAAAGGAGTACTGGTTTATTCAATCAATAAAAGCTCAAAATAAACTTGACTCCAAAATTGGATAGCGTATCCCACAAATACAAAATATTCCCCCAAATATTCAAAGTTATTAATTACCTGACTAAAAACTCTAAATTAAATGAGCAATTAAAATTCCCCAATTAACCAAACTCCCAATGAAGAACGATCAATTAGTAATTAATTTACTGTTCAACAACAAAAGATTCCCAGAAGCAAAATGCAATACGATCAATAATTGCTTCGATACTGAAAGCACAAGTACTCACAATCTTTACCTTGAATAAACTCGGTCTCTGTAGAGAGCTCTCGTGTAGCGAGTCCAACCCTTAACAAACGAAATCCGCGAATTTGTTAAAACTCGATAACTCGTCCTGAACTTGAAACTAATTACCTTTTATGTAGCGAAAACCAACTCTTCTAATAAAATTGATCAAATAAACACGGCAATTATTTAAATAAAATTAACAACGAAAATTCTGAAACAAAACAAAATTGACCTAGAATTCGAACGACATGATCGGAATTGCCTTTAATTTAATCCCAATTTACCACCAAACCTTAACGTTAAAAATAATTGCAATGTACATACAGGGTGTCCCATCGTTATTGCAGTTGCCGAAGTCCAATAAAACGTCCGCACGATGTCCTTTACACAACTATAACACGTATTATAGTGAAACAGATCATGAATTGATGCCACAAAATGAAAATCATAACAATTTTTGTGAGTCGCAGAGTAACTTAATTTGATAAATTAGCCGGTATGCCAAAACCACTACTACGTGAGTATAGCCAGCGCAACCCGCTCACATACGCAGACGGACAAACTACCCTTGAAGTCGGATACGATACACATTTCTTAGCAATGGAGTTTGGTATTTTCCCAAGAAAATTGGTGCATAAATAAGGATTTAGGCCGATTTTAGGCAACAAAGTGATAGCTGTCAGAGTTAATTTTTGATAGTCGCACAAATGGAACGCATAAGCTTTCAGATAGTGAAAACTCGAAGTCGATACGAGGTCTATGGATTAATCTTGAGCTATAGCGCAGAACGCCGGACAGACGGGAGGAAAACTAAATACATATGTGCACACTTTAGTAGGATGCGCTTTTTTTTTTTTAATTAAATCGTGTATTGTCAGATCAACATACAAGACATTTGACAGTAAAGACACAAAATGACGAGAATAATGACAAGACTTATTCTAATGCCTCTGACGGATCATGCGAATTTATAAAAATTGAATGTATAACATTTAAAGGATTGGCTTAATCACTATCGTCTTCGGAAGCTATAAGATCTTGCGGCATTTTTCGTTTTAATCTAATGAATAAGTTTTTTTGGCAAAGATTGAAAAAAACACTGCACCGTCGCACGTACTTGCATTTTAACGAACTTCTTTGCACAATTTAACGTGAAGTCTTGAATAGATGAAATGCCTAATTTCGTAGTGGAGCTGATTGTTGCGTATGTACCAAGGGGCGTTTACCAGCAATTCTAAGGATTTGTTTTGAAAATCGCTGCAATTTCTGAATGTTTGGTTTTTGGAAGTGTTTGAGCCAAATCGGACTAGCGTAGAGTATTAATGGTCGTAATAAGGTCTTGTATAGCAACGTAGTGCATTCGGGTTTGAGTGAGGACTTTCGATTTATTAACGGATAAAGCTGTCTTAGTCGATTGTTGCCTTGGGAGAGTTTTTGGTTTATATGGTAACTCCAGGTGAGACGAGTATCTAAATGAACTCCAAGATATTTGACTGCACTGTCCTTTGGGTTCCATGGTATGATAACTCCGCTTATTTCGATGTTGGGTGGGTCAATAATTCTTCTCAGAGTGAATATCTTACTTTGACATTTTGCTGGGTTGATTCTGATGTTCCAGTTATTGTACCACTTAATAATTTTGTTTACGGCATTCTGTAATTCGTGAACTGCTTCTTCCAATATTGTTCTCTGTGTAATGATGGCAAGTATCGTCGGCAAATATGGCTAGGGATGCTGTTACTGTTGGTATGTCTGCTGTAAAGATATTAAAGAGAAGTGGCCCCCAAGATGCTTCCTTGTGGAACGCCAGCGTGAATTGCTTTGATTTGTGATGTGTAAGAATTTACTTTAACTGCAAATGTTCGATGTTCAAGGAAGGAGAAGATTATTGTTTGCAGGTAGCTAGGAATGCTCAGATCCAGTATCTTTTTCTTCAGACCTTCGATCCAAACCTTATCAAAGGCTTGTGCTACGTCGAGAAGGACCATTGTGGTGTAACACTTATTTTCAAATCCATCAGTTGAGATAATTTCGCTGACGCGTTGGAGCTGGTGACATGTTGAGTGCCCTCGCCTAAAACCAAATTGAGAAGGTGGCAGGGTATGTAGTGTTTCAATGTCTTTCAATAATCGAGTGTAAATAATTTTTTCGAGGACCTTGGAGAGAGTGTTTAGTAGGCTTATAGGTCTGTAGTTATTGATGTCGTGTTTGTTTTTGCCCGGCTTGGCGAACATGAGGATATGTGCGTGCTTCCATTTACAGGATGCGCTTGAAATTGTCTATTTCACAATAGTTTCTCGTTTCGTTGTCCTTTTCGGTTTTTCCTTCCGTTTCGCAGTATCCGATTCACACTACTTGTGGATATGAGACTTCTAATATGCGAGAGATTAAAAATGCAAAAGGATATACCACAAAATGAGGTATGTAGAGACTACAGTATGAAAATCAACAAGGAAAAAACAAAGGCAATGAAATGCGCAGAGAAGATAGGAAAAAGATAAAGATCCGAATAGGAAACGACACTTTGCATGTAATAGTTATTTATGTATTAAGGGCATAATAGTGATGTTTATATTCTCGAGAGCGACGAGTTAAAAAGCTCGAGGGCCCGAGAGCTTTTTAGTCGCCCGAGAGTATAAACATCAGTTTATGCCCGTGGTACATACACAATTTTATGTTTTACAAATAGTTTTCTTCGAAAAAATTCGTTTACAAAATAATTCATTATGTTTGATCGAGTATGCGTTCGAATTTGTTAATGTGATTGAAACCATCCAAACATCAAACGTAATTTTAAATAATTCAATTCATCGTGAATGAGCAAGAAGTTCCAGAAACTATACGAAATAAGGCCAATCTTGTGATTTAGTAGGTATTGATAATTAATAATTGACGTTTCTAATTTTCAATGACCTGCAAATATTTGTTTCTTTTGTCATTAAGTATAAATGAGTTACTATGGTGATACTTTATGTCCGTGTATCACAGATATAAAATGTGCTATGATAGGTTAGTAAGACATAAAGGAATTTTGCTATTTAGGTAGTAAGGTTACACAAGTTAAAAAGTAATCGTAAACGATTTACATAAAGCGCATTTCCACTTGCATTCATTTCCCATTTGTAAGATGCAACTTCTGTTGAAATCGTAGAAATCCGGCCACAAATATGAAAGATAGCATTGCACATGGGCAATCCATTGTTGACGTGCTACTTCAATTTCAGTTTATGAGAAGAATTTCATTTCAATGTATTTCTAAATAAGAAAGTTGGAACTGCGCATGCGCAAACCTCAATTTTAAAACTAATGTTAGATTTTCCTTTGTTCCAAGCGCCTAAGTATCAAATTTCACTTAAATAGTTCCATAGATAAAAAAGTTGGCACGGCGCATGCGCAAAACCAAATTTTGAAATTGGCGTTTGATTTTCCTTTATACCAAGTGCCTATGTATCAAATTTCGTTTAAATTCTTCCATAAATAAAAAAGTTGGCACTGCGCATGCGCAAAACCAAATTTTGAAATTGGCGTTTGATTTTCTTTTATTCGAAGTGCTTCTGTATCAAATTTCGTTTAAATTCTTCCATAAATAAAAAAGTTGGCACTGCGCATGCGCAAAACCAAATTTTGAAATTGGCGTTTGATTTTCTTTTATCCCAAGTGCCTATTGTATCAAATTTCGTTTAAATTCTTCCATAAATAAAAAAGTTGGCACTGCGCATGCGCAAAACCAAATTTTGAAACTGGCGTTAGATTTTCCTTTATTCTAAGCGCCTATGTATCAAATTTCATTTAAATTCTTCCATAAATAAAAGTTGGCACTGCGCATGCGCAAAACCAAATTTTGAAACTGGCGTTAGATTTTCCTTTATTTCAAGTGCCTATGTATCAAATTTCATTCAAATACTTTTATAAGAAAAAAAGTTTGCAATTCGGTTTATAAATGGCATTGCGTATTATATGGCTAAGGCTATGCCCATATTGAATTTCATGCAATTCAGTTCATAACCAACGGAGATGTAAAAGCGATCGGACATTTCTAAACAAAATTATCGTTCACACGGACAGATAGAGGGACAGACAGGCACAGGAACAGACGGACAGACCAACAGACAGACGACAGACAACAATACAAAATTATAACTGATCTCTAGGATGGTTAATAAACGGCAAAAGTGTAAAATTATGGACCATGTAAAAAACGGTTTGTTGGTTTTTTTACAATAACTTTTTTAGCAATAAACGCAGAAAAAATTCCCTCCTTGGTACAAGACTCGACACCATAACGAATCAAATAGCGAAAAAAGTAGAACAATAGCTCTTAAGATAAAGAACTAGTAGCGTCGCAAAAGTAGCGGACGGACGGACGGACGGACAAAGTGGTCACAATAGCGCATTTTTTTTTATTTTTGTGGAAATGCGCTAAAAATGCACCTCGTATCATAGCAAGAAACAGAAAATTGACGATGTGCTCCTACTTATTCTTGAAATTAAAAATACATTGACCAAGTCTTGGTCAAAGCTGCGTGTCAAACACCATACTGCTTCATTTAGAGTTATGAGTTATGTATTAAAGCTAAATTTGGAGTACCAAAGCAACGTTAATTTGAGAAAAAGGAAACCATAGTATATACAGTATTCATTGAAAGAGATTACCGCAAAACGTGAAACGCTAAACTGTTACGTCCGAGGAAATATTACGTTGCTGCTTGGAAATAATCCAAAGGTTCATTTTAATTTAATTTCATTGTATGATGAAACGTTAAGATTGCAAAATATAAAGCTAATAAGAAAAGTATTCTACGCCGACGTAATAAAAAGCTGTGATTTTAAAATTACCTTTGTTCCTTTATGTTAGTGACGCGGTTTTATAGGTCAACTTTATATTAAGAAAATGCAAATTTAATGAAAAAATTTTGAAATACGTCGTAATAAAATTTACTATTAAAGTTGGCAACATTGTCTTGACGCTTGGAAAAGAAACGCGACTGTAAAAATGCCGTTAACTGGGCTACAAATGTTTTAAGAGCAAAATTTGCTTGATATTAGCACAATGGGAAGCATTACAAATAAAGCGGTATTGTTTCCTATACCTTCCAATCTTTGAAAAAAATCTGAAGATAAAGGAAAATTACGTTAAAGTTCTCTAACTGAATATTTTTTCCCTTTCTTTGTAAACTCCTCCATAAAGTAAAACAAAATTGGGTAATAAAAGGATTTCGTACTAAATAAACGGCTACGATAAAAATAACTTTATGAAAAGGAAATTGTTTGCGTAAACAAAACCTGAACTATTGATTTCCATTTTTTAAGCTTTTCCAGTTGTTACGGACGTATCGCCTTTTACTGCTGTCGGCCTCAACTAAAAATTAACGGGAATAGTTAAGGCAGTTTCGATTATTAGATTTGTCTCGTGAACCACCACCGTAAGTTTAATGGTTATTAACCACATAAATTTAATGTTATAATATAGTGGCCTGAATGTTTCAATCATTCTTTTTATTGCTTTCGGTAGATAAAGTGGAATTGCCGCACTCGGTGGTATTTACCAAATTTTTATTGTAAAAGTGTTGCTGTTGTACTTTTTAGTTGATTTTAAATAGATGTTCCTATTTTGATTTTAATGTCGTAGTAATTTGTAGTTCAAGCAAAATGAATAGTGTCGTATTTCAGTACTGGAAGCTAGACAACACATCGCACAAACAACAACGACGCTGACGTGTCGTCCACCAACACCCTCCCTCGTCCCAAAAACGCGCATTTTTCGTACTTATGAAACAAATGACTATTTTTTCTTGGCATGTTTTATTTTTAATTTTGGAAAAGTCAGTTGTTTTAGACGTTTTTCCTGTCATGTGCTTTCCTTTGTAAATTGTGATTTCAAAGTTACCACCTTTTTGTGGTCACACATTTGATGAAAACTGTATACATATTATATGTAAAGGAGGTGTGGTATTTTTAATAGGGAAAGTAGCTAATTAAATGATGGATAAATTATTAGTCAGAGCTCATTATTAAGATGCGACAAATCTACTGTAAACTCAGCTTTCATTAGAAACGTCCCTCTGAAACCTATTCGTACAGTCATAAGGAGTGCATTGGCAGCATTCAATCTGACTGATCGTCTTTTGTGATCGAGGGCCATGTAAACCCGCCATCATCGCCAATTTATTCGGAGCAGGAGCTTTGAACTCCGTGCTAATGCTGAGCTCTCCTTGTTCTACGAACACTCCGATTGGGATCGAATGCGTCGTTGAAAATGGCACTCTGAAGGGTTGAGATGGAGATCATACCTATTTGAGAAAGAGTCACCATGACCTATTCGAGCAAATAGGATCCTTCAGAGGTATAATTATAATCATCGGGCGTTACCCAAGATCGCGTCATAAACATGATACATTTTCGGAGCCTAGGAATATATCCCAAAATCTAACAAGCGTTTTACATAACAGTAGCCCAATGACAACAGCAAGGCCAGTACGATGACCCGCAACAATTCACTCAACACCTGCACAATCAAATTGCAAAAATGTAACGATCAACGTTGAAAAAGGTAAGGCTGGAAGGTCCGTATGGCGCGTATCAAAGCGCTCTAAAATTAAAATTACTTTAATCAATTGGCAGGTTCTCTAAAATTCTGGAAAACGTCTTAAACATCTTGATAAATTAGCGCTCTTCCAATGACACAAAATCACACAATCTAATCAGGCGAGGGTAGCTACTGTTGCAGGAAGTCTAGACGGCCGGTCGGACTCCTGATTGAATCCAGCCAACGCAGATACTAATGATACGGATGATACGGTGAAATGTCTTCTAAATACGGTCTAATCTTTTTAATTCCCCAAACGATAACCAAACATTCTTTTTCGGGCACGTAATAATTCTTCTAAGGAGAAGTTAAGGTTTGCCTGGCATTAACACTCACTCGGTTTTCTTCATCAATCTGTTAGGTGAGTGCTACTCCATTGGAGGCATCTATTTATAAAACGAAGGGTCGATCAAAATCAGAACAAGTCGAAATCGGAGCGTTTGTTAGACAATAGACATGTCTTGAGAGTTTAAAAGGTACGATTTTGATCTTCACCCCAAATCCATTTTTGGTTTTTGCGAAGAAGTTTTGTCAGTGGAGTTACAAAAAATTTGGAACGAAAAAGCGGTACCAAGACGCTACTCCAAGAAAGTTTACGGTTTTAACGTTGTGTGGAGTCGGAAATTGCTGAATTGCGGCTATTTTGTCAGAATCGGTTTGGAGACCACCAACGTGTTCCAAATATTTTAGAGACGAACGGCATAATTGATATTTTCCGGAGTTAATTTTTAAACTGGCGGAAACTTATTTCAATTTTCAATTTCAAACACACCTTATAACCGAAATCGGGACCATGATGAACCAGGTAAAGAATTACGGTTTGCGGAATTATGGATATTCACAGATTGCTTCGTAAAACTCTAGGTTTGTTTAACGACCTACAGGGGCGACGTGCTGACGGATGACTGGTATCAAAACAGGTACGGTAAGCGGTTTCGGGCGTTACGGTTTGCATATTCTTACTGTTTCATTTAAAAGTGGCACGGTATGCGGTTTTGTTAAGTCACACACACACAGCTGTTGATGCGACCTGAAAACGTCTGTACCTAGGGAGTGCCACCATACGATACGATACTACTAGTTCAGGGAACGGCGAACCGACACAGTAAAGCCTGACCTCGAGCCTGACAGGCTTTTAAATTTTAACGTTTTTAACTCCGTTACGGAACGGTAATCGGTAATGCGGATATATACAGGTTAAAGATTAATGGCCGTTTGCAGCGACCAATTTAAGAGGAGCTTAGCTTAAGCGTAACTTAAAATCTATGACAACCATTGTCTCAATAATCGTTGCCATGGATTGTAAGCTACGCTTAAGCTAAGCTCCGCTTGAATTTGTCGGTGCAAACGCCCATAAGTTTGAGATTCATTCTTCCAACCGTTACCTAGTTACATCCGTAGAAAGTTCGTGAAAAACCGACTAGCGTAGCTTAAAATCCATGGCAACGATTATTGAGACAATGGTTGTCATGGATTTTAACCTACGCTTAAGCTAAGCTCCACTTAAATTTGTCGGTGCAAACGGGCATAAGAATTGTTTTGTACAGAAAAATGTTCGCGTTTTTTTAAAATATTTTTTAAGAGCTATTATCAACGCTTTCATTTGGTGTATAACTTATTTTCTCAAAATAATCATTTAAAATTGGTACCGCAAGAAGTACCGTAGCGCCATAAGTCATATGACTTGAGGCGACAGACGATCGATTTTAGCATACTCGAATAGGCCAAAGTGGAACTCCGTTGGTTAGAATTTTGATCGCTCTCGTCCAGTGGATTTCGAGCTAGCTGCCTTACTATTACGACATATACGCGAACTTCCGTTACCCTGCAGTGCAATGTGTGATAAATTAATAGCTTTATACTGGACATCCAATTTTGAAAATAAACCATTTTCGTCAATATGGAAGCGAGGTGAGATGTAATTACGATTTTGTTATTTCATTATAATTGGTTTATTATGTACCATAAGTGGATTCTATCTAATTAAAGGCTAATATTGGTTCAGACGAGTTTACACATTGATTTTTCTATACGCGTTTGTAATAACAGAAGGGTTGGAAGATAACAAAGGAAGATAACTATGTCAGTATTATAATGGAACCGTGGATCGACTTCTATATAATAAAATAATTTCCGAAAGAAATTGTTATGTTGGTATTATTTGTATTATGTTCTCCCATTATAATTTATTTAGAAATATTGGGTTTATCGCTTTATGTTGTGACATGCAAATGGATTAACATAAATCAATATAACACTTTATCTTCTACAATTATGCACACGTCAACGCAGACTTGGAATTCTCTAATTACTGGTTGTGGCATTACATTCTCTAGAACCTACTTGCACATCGAAATGAAATTTCAATAATACCGACGTAAGCATTTCAAATACACGTGCACATAATTTTATTGTAGTCTATTCAAATCACCACAAGAGATTTAGAAAATGATATCAAACAGCAAAGTGTATGAATAAACTGAAGCAATGGAACAATCGGAGTTTAGACTTTCTGTACCATCTATTATATTCTATACCTACCTACCTACAATCCAAAATGTTGCCTACCAACAGTAAATGAATTTTCTGACTCATAAAACAATATAACCTAAAGTCGTTTACAAATTGCTAACCAGAGAAGTTTACTAGTCCTGCAAAAGATTAGTATGACCACGTGTACCCATTTATTATTATTGGTACAAAAAGCGTGTTTTTTTAAAGCTCTAAATTGCTTATTGGTTTGATTTTTATATGAGTTTGCTATAAATTACATGTTAGTTTCCAGTTGATAGTTGCAGGTTCAACGAATGTGTGGCTCATTTATCCATTTCAGTTGCCTCGTCCCATTTTACTAACTTGTACTTTTATTTTATTTTTTATTTTATTTTATTTATTATCCCTCTCTTGGTCTGGGCCCTCAACAGGCTTGCGCCCAATTACAGAGTGACCCGCATAATGCTTTTTAGAGGTGGCTCTGCAGAAGGTCTTAAGTTGTTCTATACTACTCCGGGATTTACCTTACGAATTAGGAAAACTGCAGGAAAACCTAATTCGGAGTAGCCGGCAGAATGCTCGAAACTGGTCTAAGGTAATTTCCATCTCTGCCACAGGTTCGAACACCCGACCTTCGGATTTATAGTCCAATGCTCTACCACTGGACCATATAAAGCCGGTACTTTTCTAAGACAATAATAACCTTTTTGCGCGATCGGTCATTTCTGACTATTTACCATGGGTGTTTCCATGACAGTACGTAGAATTTACCAGTTGCTATGATTACGACGACGTCAAAATTACTTACCGATCTAAAAACAGAACAGCAAAAATACTTACCGACGCCTTTTTAAAAATCAACAGTCTTACATTACATTTAATCTTTAATTATTGTTAGGTACATTAAACGTACAATTAGTGCTGTTGTTTCCTATGGCAAGACGCTCATAAAGTCATAAAGGAAGTGCAAAGCTAGTAAACTACATCAGACACATGCACATTTTTATGAAATTATTAACTTCAATTTTGACAAATAAACTGGTTACCTAGTGATGTACCTACACCATACCACTTCGATCATTTCAATTATTTATTCTGCTCGTTAATTTCTTAGTGCATATTTATAATTGGTTGCATAATTTTAATTTCGATCGCGCAAAAAATGTTATAAGCACGTCGAACGTTAAGGGTTACCGTTCTCAGACAATAATTGGAGTCGTCGCTTCGCTCCTCCTCCAAACAATTGTCTTCGAACGGTAAAAATCCCTTACCGTTCTCCATACTTAATATACTATTCATTGCAATAATTAAATATAAGATGTTTTTTCTTCAAACGTCATATAATATTGACATTACGTAGCCCAGCACTATGAGTTAAAGTTTGACTTTTTAGAACAATCGAATAAGCGGCAGTGAAATATTTTAGTGCCTAGGCATTAAAACGCTTCAGTGCCAGTGTCACATTGATGATTTTCTAAAGTTGTCGAAAGTATTTTTTGTGCAATTTCATTTTTATTTGAAATCGAGTCTTCTATGTAACCTTCAGCCACACAATTGGACTTCCAGCCACCATGTCACTTTACACAAAATAAGCCAGGAGCACATGTTCCGAGTAGGTTTTTGCGTTCTTTTGCTTACACCAATCAATAAATTTCCTACAAGCTTGGTCGTAGATGTCCTTTGACTTTGTAGGAAGTAAATTTTCGACCGCCGCTAAAGCAACTTCCTCCACGTCAGGTGGCGGCAATATGAATCCATGATCGCTAAAGGAATTACAGAAATTACTAAGGTCGTAATTTTCTAAAAATTGAAAGGATACTTACCTACAAAAAACTCGTCCACAATTAAAACGTCAAAACTAATAATGGCTAACTATAGCAATTGTTATAGTCACCACAGCCGACGCGCTCACGGCTATACCTATAACGATCGCGTTAATATTTCTTCCGTTTTGAAAACCATTATTTAGGCGTTATTCTCACGTTTGAAGAAAAAATAGCATATATTATGCGGAGCTAAAGTAACTTTTTATGGCTCGTCAGTATTTTGCTGGCCTCGCTTCGCTCGGCCATCAAACGCTGACTCGCCATAAAAAGTATCACTTTAGCTCCTCATAATATAATATACTATTATTTACCATGTCCTTTATTGGATAAAGTTCAACAAGAGCTACCCCGAGATATTTGAATACAAGAGAAGAAAATTTAAAAAAATACACACAGCAAGCCGGATTAACCCAACAGGACAAGTATGAATTGGAAGAGTTGATCAAAGAATAACTCATAAAAGAGCAACAACGGAACGGGGAACGAGAAAGAAACGCTCATAGAAATGTATTCGTAAAACAAGAGAAAATATAAGGCGAGAGCGGCGCGAATACACGAACCGCCCACAGAATGCAAGACATTACAGTGGACAAATTTAATAGGGGTGATCAGGGAGACGAATACATGCTAGATCACTAATTCAGCACCAAGAAGAAGAGAAAATTAATCACGTGACGTTTACGTCACAGTATTTTCGACAAATTTTGAACGTCCATAATGAGACGGAAGAGACATAATAGCATAACATGTGAAGAAGAAAGAAAATTAAATAGTCCTAGTACTCAATTAAAACAAGTCGGTGAGAACATTTTTTGTGAAGAACAAGAAGTAGGTAACGAGTTTGATTAAAAAGAAGAACAGCAGAAGGAAGTTCTTAAATTCCATCCAATTGTTGTAGTAAGGGTGTGTGGGTGGGTGTGAGCTGTCCAAGATAAAGTTAATATCCCTGCATTTCTAAAGGCATCACAGCAGGTTGCGATAATAATTTTAAGTTCATTATCTGTATTTTAGGAATTGGTCACAGGTAAGGCGGTAAGTTCACTTGAAATCTTAGTGAGAAGGAAGTTATGAAGTTCATTCTTGTCCTACTGAAATAGCAGCAGTTTTGAGTCCAGAAGCGCGGCTCTCGAACTTGCGTCAGGTTGCGGAAGATTTATATTTTACCTAAAAAGAGGTTGTCAGTCCTCCAATCATTTTCCGAGAGGTAAATTTGATACTTCAGCACACGACCAGTTTTAGAAGGCATTTCCAGGTTCTTTAGAGACGTCTGAAGGTTGTTTATTGGTTCTGTTTTTATATGAATTTAATACATATTGACAATGGAATAAGGTTCATTATAGATCATAGACATGCATGTTATTAAAGAGTCTGGAGTTTGCAAGTCTTCAATAAGTGCCTACAAATGTAACCGTTATTCACATTAAATAATCCAATATTTTATTATACTTTTCTTATAGCTGTTTGGCTGAGTAATTAGTCCGCAAGGTAACTTTTTAAATTATTATTTTAGTTATTTCCATGTTAACTGAGGGCTGGAGTAGAGCCACACCATTTTGATGTTTCCTATGTACATGCCATTTATTATTTTACGAGTTGTGTTATTTCAATTGATTGTACAGGTATTTTAATGTGTTTTTGTACTGAATTGATTTATCGGGTTTTCCACTGCATTTATGATGTCTTGTGTATTTTGTTTTTATGAACTTGTTTAATTGCATTTGATTTGATTATCTGATTTTTATCATACAATTTGAGATGTTTTATTTATGTGTATATTCTCTTGCATTTTATTGCTGCAGGTGATTTATTTCATGTATTTGTGTGTCCTATGCCGGGGTTTTTGTCCCGTAGAAGGTTTCCCTGGTATAGCCTTGTTGGGTGCGTAATTGTTGTGAATTGGACATATATCAGAGTTGTAAAAAAAAAACAAAAGAGTGGAAATACGCATTTTTTACTAGTTATGTCAATTTAATTGTATCGTGACAAGAAATAAAAAACCCATAAGAAAACGGGTAGTTTTCATCAAGCTTTGTTAACATTTTATGGCGACCGTGACAGGATACCGGGTTTGAGTGTTTTGGTTACGATATTTGTGTTAAATTGACATTTTAGTGGTGCGTTCGATTTCCGCGAAAAATGGAGCAACAAAGGCGATACCGCGACGTATGTCGTGATAGCTTTATGCGGGCCACCGACAAGCTACGGGTTTTATTAACTAAAACTCCTATAGATAGTGTTGCGTTGAAGGTGGCGGTTGAAATGCTGCGGCTTAAGCATTCAACTTTACAAAAAGCCGACGATGAAATAACAACGCTGTTGATGGGTGAGGCGGCCGACAGAGACGTCCTGGGAGCCGAACAAGCTACTTGCGCAGAATTCATGGAACAGTTCCTTGAGTTACAGCAGCAGGTGAGCGACCTAACCTCCAAGCCATCGACAGCAGCCGTTCCTTCCAGTGGCATCGGTAACAATGGGGTAAATCTTTACAACATACAAGGTAGGAGATTTATTACCGAAAGATTTTAAAAAATTTGATGGGAACGTGCGTGAATGGCTCGCGTTTTGGGCACAATTTGTGAAAATTCATCATCATACAGAACTCGATGAAATCGATAAAATTAGTTACTTAATACAAGCCACAGTTGCTGGCAGCCGTGCACGGCAGGTCGTAGAAAGCTACCCTGTGATGGCCGGTAACTATTCAAAAATTATAGACTCGTTAAAATCGCGGTACGGTCGAGAGGACTTGTTAATCGAAGTTTATGTACGCGAATTGTTGAAGTTGATTATTCAGAACGCGACTTCGACGCGAGAAATTGACTTAGTATCTCTCTACGATAAATTGGAAACTCAGTTGAGAGCGCTGGAGACGCTAGGCGTAACCACCGAGAAGTGCGCAGCAATGTTATTCCCACTTATTGAGTCGTGCTTGCCAGAGGAACTTCTTAGAGTGTGGCAAAAGGGCCGCGAACGCGTCTATAGCAAATTTATCAGATGCAATTCAGCGTGAAGAGATAAAACCTGCTAGGCGTTTAGCCAATTTAATGGCCTTCCTAAAAAGAGAAGTAGAGGGCGAGGAGCGCATTGCACTCGCTGCTGAGGGTTTTGGTATCTCTTCGGGAGGGAAAGCTAGCGTACGTAAACAATCCGGGAATGACTCGTACTGTAGATTAAGTCCTACGTTTAAGAAAAAGGTGATATCGCAAAACGCTGAACCGATAGCGACAGCCGCGGGGTTAGTAGTCCAAGATGGTTTGAGCTGTGTTTTTTGCGATAAAAATCACGAAAGTACAATGTGTGTTAAAGCTCAAAATTTTTCGCTAGAACAGCGCAAAGATATAGTAAAAAAGAAAGGGGCATGTTTTCGATGCCTGCGGGGTGGTCATAGCGTCAAGAGATGCCGCGCCACCGTAAAATGCATTATTTGTAAAAAGGAGCACGTACCCTTAATGTGTTCTACATTAACGGATCCGCAAGTAGGATCGAAACCAGAAGCAAATAATGCGCATGACAAATCGAAAGCGGCTAATCTATCTGAGAAAGCCAAATCTGAGGATCTCGCGAATTTCACGTCAAGCCACGTTTTTCTGCAAACTTTTAGAGTCAATATTCGACATAACGGTGGCGAACGTGACCTGCGAGTACTAATCGACTATATACTAAAAAGCACCAGCGACGCGTTAGGTCTCGAAGTAAAAAGACGCGCGGCGATAGCGCATGGGTTGTTTGGTGGAACAACAGTAGAACATAATCATTCTTGTTACGACGTTACGTTGGTAAAGGGAGATTACTCCCGTACAGTAGAGGTATTGGATCAACCGACTATTTGTCATCCTATTCCGCCGGTATTTTATGGACCGTGGATTAAGGAGTTGAAACGTATTGGGATTTCCTTGTCTGATGTAAAAGATTCCTCGCCGATAGAAATACTTCTAGGCGCAGACGTGGCAGGTCATATTTACACAGGAAAGAGGGAAGTTTTAGAATGTGGAATGGTAGCGGTTGAAACTGTATTCGGATGGACGCTCATGGGAAAAATAGACAGCCAGCGATTTAAATCAAACATGGAAATATCTTGTCTAGTTTCTGACTAAACAGTGACTTCGCTGTGGGAACTCGACGTACTTGGGATACGAGATCCTGTCGAGAAAAAACGAAGCGAGAAAGAGTTTCGAGAAGTAAAGAAGTGCTTTGAGAAAACTCTACAGGTTGACGGAGAAGGGCGTTATGAAGTGCGACTTCAGTGGGCAGCGGATCACTCTCCTTTATCCAGCAATTACGAGATTGCAAAAAGGCGATTGAGTTTGACATTAAGAAACTTGGAAAACACCCAACTACACCAAGCCTACGATCAGGTTTTTTGTGAATGGCAATCGGAAGGAGTAATCGAGACAGTTGTTGGGGAGGTGGATCATCACGAGGGCATTATCTGCCACACAGGCCCGTCGTGAAGGAAAATTCGACAACAAAAATTCGTCCGGTGTTCGATGCATCAGCGTATTCGAAAATTTCACCGTCGTTAAATAGTTGCTTAAGCAAGGGTGTCCATTTGATAGAATTGATCCCATCGATAATTTTGCGATTTCGTGAACTCAAAATCGGAGTGATTTCTGATATCCGAAAGGCGTTCTTACAAATTGGAGTTCATGAACCGGACAGAGAATTTCTAAAATTTTTATGGGTTGATAAACAGGGCAATGAAAAGGTTGATCGACATAGAAGAGTAGTTTTCGGTGTGAGCAGCAGCCCGTTTTTGTTAGCAGCTACAATCGAACATCACCTAGAAAAATGTCTCGAAAAATGCGACACACCGAATCCCTCTTATTCAAAAGACACGATCACGCGGTTAAATCAGAGTTTCTAATTGCGTGACCAGCGTAAAGGACATGGCGACTCTCGATAAGTTCATAAAAGAGGCCACCGAAGTAATGGCGGAAGCGAAGTTTGATCTTCGAGGGTGGGAGCACACGAGTTTGAACGAACCTAATACTCCCAGCGTTTCCGTGTTGGGTTTGAAATGGCATCGAGAGAAAGACGTATTGACAGTTAACGGTTTTTCGATCAAAGAATTGATCCAATCGGAAAAGTTCCGTGTGACGAAACGACTCATGTTATCCATCGCTCAGAAACTCTACGATCCTATAGGGTTTACCAGTCCCGTGACTCTAAGACCAAAAATCCTGTTACAACAATTATGGGAAAAACAACTGCAATGGGATGAGGAAGTCGACGAGGTGACGAGAAAAGCGTTTATGGAATGGGCGGAAGAATTACAATACTTGGAAAGAATTGAAATACCACGGTGGATTGGGTTCGAGTCGAATACATCGCAACCATGGAGTCTGCATGTATTTACAGACGCGAGTAAAAAGGCCTATGCCGCAGTGATATTTCTGCGCATAGAGCAAGGAGGAGAGGTAAAAATACATCTCCTAGCCACAAAATCGAGAGTCCCGCCTATCAAACCAACTACCATTCCTAGACTGGAACTCTTGGGCGCCACGATCGGTGTTCGTTTGTGTGACACAGTTAAAAAAGACCTAAAAGGCGACGGAAAGTGTTTTTATTGGACCGACTCCACTACCGTTCTTTCGTGGATACGACGAAAAGAAGAATGGACGGTTTTTGTGAGAAATAGGGTCAATGAAATTCGTCAGAATTCGGCGATCGATTCATGGAGGCATGTGCCAGGGCACTTAAATCCGGCTGATCTGCCTTCCCGAGGATGCACACCGCAACAATTGTGCGAAAAACGTTGGTGGGAGGGGCCATCATGGCTGAGGGCTGAGCCGGCGGAATGGCCTTCGGAACCAGTCGCATATGACGAGAATGAAATCACTGCAGAGAGGACGAAATCAACAGTATCGAGCTTGCTGGTTACTGAGAACTTAGCTAGTTCAGATTTTACGTTATTTGAGGATTTCGAGAGAATAGTACGTCAAGTTGGGTGGATGCTGCGTTTCAAAAATAATGTTAGAAAAAAATTGAAGGAAAAGGCGGCAGATCGACAAGTCGCTAAAATCAAAGAACCATTACCATTGACGGTAAGGATGGAAGCTCTTTCGGTGGAGGAACTACAAACGGCCGAAAACCTCATTTTGAAAATAAGCCAGAAGGAATCGTTTGGAGATCGAAATGACGCTTTAATGCCCGGTTTCTCCAACAAAATATAAGCTGTACCTTAGGCAAGGCGGTCTTAATTGTAAGGTGTCCTTAAAATTAAATTACGTTGCACCAAAATTTTAAGTTCGCATCTTAGCTAAGCATCAGAATTTGTCTGAAACGATCTGGCAACACAGAATTTTATCAAATGAATGCCAATTTTACTAATGAATCGCGTTACCGAAGGTAGGTACCTAATAATTGCAAACTGTCAAACTTGATAGTTACTCCACAGAATAAGGCCTTATTCTATAAGTTACTCGTCATTGCCCCACCGAACCGTGCACCGAACTTGTTAGACATCGGCCAACATGCATTCTAATAAAAAAAGAGTGAATTACACTCAAGAAGAAAAAAAACTATTAATTCATTTGGTTGATTCAAATAAAAATATCATCGAAAATAAAGATACAAACGCCGTTTCAAACCATCAAAAAGATGACGTTTGGAAAATTATTGAGCAAAATTTTAATAAAAAGTGTTTCAACGTCTTTCGTGACGCCAATTCTTTACGGAAGCAGTGGAGCAATATGAAGCAGGACTCAAGAAAAAAGGCGGCACTAGAAAGGCAGGAGCTTTACAAAACTGGTGGAGGAGTTGCTCCTGCACTTTCTTCGAAAAATTGTGAAGCAAATGAACAATTGGTTTTGGATATAATAAATAAGAAGACAGTCCTTGGTCTAAGAAATGAATTTGATTCTGATGTAATGAAAGGTAAAATTTACACTCGAATTTCCATTAATTATATTTTTAGTGAGGCACACATAGATACAAGTATTTTTATATTTTGTAGAACCTATATTAGATCATCCAGCAGAGGATATTCTTGGAATGCCGATTTTGATATCTTCCAAGCCCAATCAAGAAGAAATTAACATAGAAATACCGTGTACATCCAGTACACCTTCTATTACACCTTTAGAACAAACACATGATGAAACTGAACTGTGCAATCAAAACGTTCTGCTTACTTACGAAGAGCCCACGCCCACACTTTTACGAGGCACTCGTTGGTCTGCTCGAAGGAGACCTAAAATTAACGCAGACCTGGGACCTACAGAAAGAGCTAAAATTGAAGTACTACAAATTCAAAAAGAAATTCTTTTGCAAGAAAAGGAGCACAAGAAAATGTTACATGCCATGGAAGTTGAGCACAAGAAAAAAATTTACTTAATGGAAGAGGAAATTGGGAAGTGCTCTTGTTCCAAGTAAATGTTGCCATAAAATAAATCTAGTATTTTTTCGAAGAATGAATTCATTTAAATAAGTATAAGTACGTATTTTCAATTTTAATAAAAAATGTTTATTGTAGTAGGTATGTTAATATGTAATATAATTTATCTTTAAACTTGCAAAATACGAAAATTACAATCTAGAAAAATATATATCTACTAAATGTCTTCTATAATCATAGCCTAAATCATTTTCTTCGGCGGCTAAAGGAATATCTCCATCTCGAATTGCTTGCTGAAGCTCGTGTTCCATAATTAAATTTTCAATAGGTGGTTCTGGTTCTCCCCTCAAACGAGCCAAATTGTGCAAAACTGCTGTAGCCACAATAACACAAAGTACATTTTCTAGCTTCATTCTACATCCATACGCTATTATAGGAAATCTTCTTTTCCAAACACCAAATAGATTTTCTACCTTGACTCTACTTTGAACGTGACTTCTGTTGTAGTTTCTTTCACCATCGTTCTGAACATTCAGAAAAGGTGTAAATAGATATGAAAGATTCATATAACCGCTATCTCCTAAAAAGTAAGTAGCGATTGTAAATTAATATTGAAAAAAGTGCTATTTACCCAACAAGATACTATTTCCAAAGTCTCCATTATTGAATCTATGCATTAATCGTGAATTTCTAAAAATGGTGGTATCGTGCGTCGAACCTGGCCAACGTGCGACGATATCTTGGAATAACAGGTCAGCACTTGTAACGGCTTGCACATTTACAGAGAAATATCCCTTTCTGTTTCGATATATTTCAGCATCAGCTCCACCTTTAAATTAAATTCTTATTTGTAGAAATGAGCGAATGTAAAGTATAATACTAAAAATAATGTGAAAAAAATAGTGTAGTAAGTACCTTGTGATTGAATTTTTATATGACATCCATCTATTGCCCCAATGACTCTAGGGAAACCAGCAATGTCGTAAAATTTATTCTGAGCACTTGCAATTTCAACTTCATTTCGAGGCATGTATATAAATTCCCTTGCAATTGATGCTATGAGCCTTGAAACTTTTGAAACAATTTTACATACTGTTGACTTGTCTGCATGCACAAAGTCTCCAACAGCAACAAAATGCCCTGCACTGGCATAAGCTCTTAACGTTAGCAAAAGTTGATTCATGGGACTGATGGAATTATTCCTGAATTTCAAAAAACATTATTGTACACCTTGAATTCGCACTATACAATAGTCACAAAAAGCATTATATGTAGGTAAGTATACAAACGTGAAACAAACCTATGAATGATGTGTACTTACCTGTTATGGAAGTTCTCTAGTCTATGTTCTATTTTCTCCAATAAATATAAAGCAGTCCCTTTTTCGAGTCGAAATCGTCGAAAAAATTCAACATTAGAATAAATATTAAATAAATTTCTCCTAATGTGAATTTGCCGTGGTATTCGAATATTTTCTACTATGTCTACCATATCAACCACATCGACATCATCGACATCGATCAATTCCATTTTGAAAAGTGACGTTTGAAAGACAAAATGCCACTCATTTTCAACTTCACTAACAATAATGCCGACTTAAGTCGCAGATTTTCACGACTTAAATGTAAGGCTGCCTTTGTGAATATAAGATGCAGATTTGCGTTGGTGCAACGTTTTAAGATAGACTTAAGATTTAAGGCGATCTTAAGATTCAAGTAGAGCTTAAGATACATTGGAGAAACTGGGCATAAATGGTTTAACCGTAACATGTGACGAATTCGGTTTGCTATGTGTTAGAACTCAAGTCTCGAATAGACCAGACGCTGAAAACTTTCCATTTCCCATTTTGCTGTCAGGAAAGCATGTTTTTGTTCAACGTCTGATAACGCTCCAACATGCAAAATCTTGTCATGCGAGAGCACAAAACCTGCTGAGTATCCTTAGGGAGAAATACTGGATTTTGGGAGGCAGTAGAAGAGTGCGCACGGTAATATCGTCTTGCGTTGTGTGCAAACGGCAGGACGCGAAACCCTTTGTGGTGGAGTCTCCGGCGTTGCCGATCGGCACTTCTCATCACAAAGACAGCGAAGAAGTGAGCGTCGAAAGCGACAATGCGGGAGTGACGAGCACTGAAAGTGCTCAAAGCAGAGTACCCGAGTTACGTACCAAGTGCGGCCGACAAGTGCGGAAGCCGGCGAAGTACAGACAATGAATGCAAAATTTTCTTTAGATTGTAGTTTTGTTCAGTTTCAGTTAGCATGCGTAATTGTAATTATAGTACTACGTATATTTGTCAGATTGAACTTAGTTTGTGTGCGACGCTCATTGATGTCATGACGTCACAGGTGGGAGAATGTTGTGAATTGGACATATATCAGAGTTGTAAAAAAAAACAAAAGAGTGGAAATACGCATTTTTTACTAGTTATGTCAATTTAATTGTATCGTGACAAGAAATAAAAAACCCATAAGAAAACGGGTAGTTTTCATCAAGCTTTGTTAACAGTAATATATTTATTTGTTCTTGTCATTTCTTACGCACAAAAGTTCTGCCTTTTATTTAATTCCCTTCCCGATTATGTCTCACGTCTTAACACATACAAGCATCGATTACACAACGTAAGAGTTCATTCGTGCCACCAATATTGAGCCGACTGCCATCCAAATTCAAAAGTGCCGCGAAACCTTCATCGTTTCGACTTGAAAGGTAGGTGGCACTGCTTGTAGTTTTTTCCCAGAGTTGCCAACGGTAAGTACAAGGTAAGTCAACGTTCAGTGCCGGCTTGATACACCCCTGGGACCATTACAACATAAAGGTTTTCGGCATGCAAAGAAGGGCCATTCGTGTTGTAGCAAGACTACCATACAGAGCTGACTGCAAGTCTGCATTCAAAGGACTCAGGTGACGTTCTATTCGCTTTATGTAAAGCAAACTTACACTGTTTTAATACATGTAAAGATGTCCACTCACACAGCACTAGAAACAGCGAAAACTTACGCACTCCCTTCCTGAGACTAGTCACCTCACAATACGCCTGGATGCTGACCAAATATCCTGCAGGATTACAGCAGGGCTTTAGATACAGTATGACATAAATCATTAGGCGACACCCTACGATCTATGCATTTAAGCATCGAAGCTCTTAACTTCATTCAGCCATACTTGAACAATAAGTATCAGCGTGTCACCTTCAAAGGGGAAACCTCAAACCCCCTACGAGTTGTATAAGGTAAGGTAAGGCGTTCCCCAGGATTCCATTCTCAGTCCTCTCTTGTTCAGCATTTATGCAGGTAGATTACGCTAAATTCAATGAATGTAAACGTTTATTAAGGATTTCGTAACGCGCGCCGTACGTCATATCATAGATCTTTCATTATTGAATATAACCGCAACCGGTACCAAGTGTCGTTCTCCCCTAAAAGCTTCCTGAACAGCATTTTCAAGAAACACTAAAGCATCCATGCGTGCAGTACTATTCTATGAGTTTGGTATAAATTCACTTAGTAACTTTGAATTGTAATAATCTATAAAAATTGAAAACTTTCTTTCGAATGGCATCTGTATATTATAAATTTTGCGGAGTATATTCGCAACAATATCCCACAATAAACATTGCTGGTCGCAGAAGTGATGCCCTATATTATATGTATACATTTCCCTATAGCCTTTTTCTATGATTGGAATATTCTCTCTTATACTTTAGTGACACCGTTGTCTTGTCTATATACAGAATTGATTAAATTTCTTTTGGTAAAGCATCACCTTTGTATTATATTTTGTATTAGAATTTTCTTTGTGTAATTTGATACGTAATGATGGTGTTTGCCGGATAATTTACCCTGCAGACACAAAGCCGGATAATCTCATATTTCTGTAGAACTTCGAATACATTTCGAAATTATTTGCATAATCTGACGTTGAAATTGTAGTAATCAACAAAGCAAAATAGCGCCCTTTTATTTTCTTTCATTTCAAACTACAGAAAACTAGGTACCTCACTTGTTACTGGATGAATTATTTTTAGCAAAAAGTATTATCCTCGGTAACTTGCACTAGAACTTCTGAAGTTCCGTCGTGCCGCTCAAACTACTTTCCTTATTAATTTTTAAGCTGTAAATTTAAAGTTAGATAGAGGAGTTGGCGTCTTCAATAAACCGCACGTATTTTCATATCAATGGTTTTAATAATACAGTATAAATAATCCTTCTTTTTTTAATATCCGATCATGGCGTTCGTTCACCACAAATGTTTTTAAGCTTATCGCGTTTAAGGAAAGCGCTATAATCTGAAAGAATCTATCGTTTCCGGTCGATGTCTCTTCCATTCGTAGCAACCCCTAACTCTTTCCGTTTCCGTCGAGGAAGTTGCACAACTGTCACCCACAATCTTCCTTTATCGCACAAGAAATCCGCTAGCAATGGCATCTGTTGGATCATCTTTAATTAAAGCAGCCGTTTGGGATACTAACTCTTTCATATCAAGATTTTTTGCGTGTAAATTTTTCAAGCGTAAAATGAAGTTTTCTGTTATAAGCAGGTTTCGCAAATTATCGATTTTTCACAATAAGAAAAGTTTATGGAACTTTCGTGCTTTATGTTAGTTTTAAACATTAGATATAGCCGTTAAGCATTTTACTGTGCAGATAAGCATTTTTAGAACATATTTCCAACAAACGAATGCATCCCCATTTACTCAAACTTCTCATTTGAGTTTCATTTTATAATAAAAATTTTGTTTCTCTGCTATCTAACCAACTCCTACCAACTTCCATGCTAAATTTAACTGACAATTAATTACGAAAGCTAATCAATTTAAAATGGAAACGTTTCGGCCGGGATATAAAAATTAAATCCCAATTTGCCACAATTTATAGTAAGAAAAGACAGGGCGATGTAGGTACTAGAAGAACACAGTGCTATAGTGAAATTTTAGAAATGATTTTCAACAACACTCATTCTCTTTTCATGCAGGAAATATTTGCAGTAAAACTCACTTGTACTAATTTTTTGATCCCTTATCGCTGTGGCATAATAGACCGAGGCTGAACCGGGGCATCGAATAAAAAATGTTTATTCAATGACCGGGGCAAGTGTCACATCGTTACAAATGCGGAAATGCCTTTCTTTTCTGAATTTGTGGCTGCAATTAAACCATTAGATGCTGTTAATGTTTATGTCTTTGTTATAATCTTCATTTTCCTTCAATATTGATTTCAGAAAATCAACTATTTAACAATGGAAACTACCTATTAATAAATCAATTGAAAGGAAAGTATGTTGTCGCATTGTGGGGACAAATAATCACGCCAATATCAGGATTTATTAAATAACTGCAAACTACAATAAACGCAGCACACCTTCACGATTCATGGCGTCACGATCACGACTCCTACTCTACGCCTGCGCCGTCAGTCTCCACTAGCGCCAACAAGTACATTACTTTATGATCGATTTAAGATAAATACATAATTATAAATCAAAAATAACAACAAGCGTTCAATAATAATATCCTAGTCATAGTCTAAGATCCCACATAAGGCCAACCTTTGCCTATCTCTTTACCGAGTGAAAAATTTTTTTAGCAAACTTAATATGTAAACAAACACATTGGAAATGGGTTGCCTAAATAAATTAAGTCAAGACTACCATTAATTAAAATTAATGTAATTCATATTGCTGTCTGCTTCGCATGCGCACTCTCTTACATCGATGTGTACACCACAATCAGCTGTTACGCTGCGTCCGTCTCTTTCACACGGAGGAGTACGCAGTTCTAAGCAGCGCGCGAGAGAGAAACACGTGTATTGTTCCGTGTGAAAGAGAAAGACGCAGCGTAATAACTGTGTTTAGTAGTTATCACCAAAAAAATCACATAGCTTCCGGTTTCCCCATTTCGCCAGGTTCCACTTTTCAATTGATACTGGCAAAAAGGTGTCGGTATCAGTCAACCTACGAATACCCCGTTTTATATTAATAGTTAAGAAAATTTGTTCCGTGGCCAACTCTAATATATGACATACCCTTATCCTTGATTGTTGCTTTTTACTATTCTTAGTAATTAAAGAATCCTTTTTTACTGTAGCCTCAGCTTATCATGATGTTTTATTTTTTTATGTCATACTTGATTATTATTCAGTTATAATAATCCTAAATCAAGATACATTAAATGACAAATAATGCACTCCACCATGACAACCCCAATTATGCCTAGCAACGGGCGTTATTTCTGTAAATCCTATAAATATGGAATAATGAATCTGTACGAATTTTTTATTTTCAACAACTAAATAAAACGAACTGTGTTGATGTCGCATTATCCTACTGTTATTTTGAAGTAAAAAGAACAATTCTGGGACTGTCCAGAGAACACCGCACCAGCTTGGCCCAGACCCATACATTTTCTTTCCTCTTTGTAGATCAGATACTGCGGATCAGGTGCTTCTGTAAGGAAGGCGACTATCTGTTCGCAAGTAAGGATTTTTGATTTTTTTGGACGATAGCTTTCCTGAACTTGTTTTAAATACCCTTTTAGATGCACAAATTTTTCGAAACTCTTAATCTTCTTCTTTACCATTAACTCTTTACGTATAGCATTGACAATTTCGTCCAAAGTGAATTGGGAGAAAATGACTCTGAGTGTAAATCACCTTTCCGTTTAATGACTAATAAAATTACTTAAACCATAGACTTAAACATACCGACTCTTGGAAGTAACCCAATATAACGGTTTCGTTTATGGTCTCCACAGAATTACTCACCATCCATTTTGCAAAAATAGCGTACTCTTTTTCATAAGAGGATTTCGATTTTTGTGGCACTATGGCTGCATTCGCTTTTGCGGCTCGCGCAAGAACGTGTGCCGGTAAATGAGACGCTTCGTCTGTCATTTTTCAGACAGTTTTTAGAATGTTTGACTCACAGAAGAAGGTCTTATTCTGTGGTTTGACTTTGACAAATATAATATCTATCTCCATAGTTACGACCTCGGTTACGACCATGGATAACTTAATTTTGATGATTCTCATAATCTTCTCTTTTAATCATCTGGCACCGCTAATTCTTGGAAAATCATCAAGTATGACATAAAACGTTGAAGGCACCACGGGCGTTATGAACACAACGCCCACGGTCAACGTATAACCCTCGGGACGGAGGCCCTCGGGTTCTACACTGTTGACCTGGGGCGTTATTTAGTTCATAACGCCCTTGATACCTTAATAACTATAACGACGACAGTGTATAGAGAGACGATTGCAAAATAATACATAACGTACTGTAACGAATATTTCAGAAATCCTGATAGATATCGAGGCGCCATGAAAGAGTATTCATCGGCGATAAAGAGCAAAGACAGATCTTTTCGGGAAGTGATGTGTTTCTTCGTGAACATTCTAGAAAACTCGACATCGTTCGAAAGTGTTCGAGAGCTTTCGAAAAATAGGGGCGTTTCCTGTATAAGTAAATCGAATTGTAATAAGTAATATTTTATCTGTTGTGATTCAATTCCTTACAAATTATCGAGGATTCAATTAAATACCCTAATATTGTAAATAAACAAACCACGTAATTAAATTTACGTTACAGTACTTTGTGTTTTCTTTTTGCAAATAGAAATTTACACTGCGGAACGAGAAAATAGAAGTTTGGCTGTTCGAAGTCGCAAACATTTTTTTACGATTTTTCCAAGTCAATAACCTGATGATACAATATATCCTCATTTGGTATGGTCAGAAATATTCGCAAAAGTTTCAAAAAGTTTGTCTCGCACCTTCACTTGATATTCCGTAAAGTAATTGTCATGTTGAACACGTCTACCCTTCACGCATATCTTACAGAATCTTTGATACCCCACACAAGACGTTTTAAATTATGAATTCGCCAAGGAAACACTTTTATATCACCATGCATACACAAAGGACGTAAAGATCGAAAGGATCAATGAATAATAGATTAGACGGTTCTGTGCCAAATAATGCGCAGTAAAAGTTGATGCCTCGAAGTAAATATGGTATTAATTCTGTTAATTACCGAGTAAATCTAGTACCCATGCACATCAGTTTAAAGAGAAATTAAGCACAGATCCCGCAATGTTTAAAGCACGGTGTCAGAGTCGGCACTTTGAATTGTATTAATGTATGCAAATGATTTACATAAAGAGACTGATGTAAACAGCAGCGTTAGTGAGCCACGAAATGAAACAAGATGCTATTTCCTTTGGGAATGTGGAGACATTGACGTGAAGGAATATTGCATTAAGGGGTTGGTTCTGTTTAGAGCTATATTTTAAACACCGCCATAAAGGATTTTATTCTTCCTACAATGTACAACTTCATTTCGAAATATTGTTTTAGTAAATTAATACGATTATGTAGTTTACCGTATCATAGTGGTCATAATAGTTGTTAAAACCAGTGAATTGTATATACTAACTAAATTGTGAGGTCAATAAATAATTTAGTTGTTCCTCTACCAAACAGGTAGAGACACTATCATTAATCGTGTAACGTTCCACGTTAAAATAGGGGCCACAGGGGTACGTTCAGCAGGGATGATTTCCAACTATTAATTAAAGATTTATTTTTAAAGGGAATTTTACGAATTTTTACGAAAGTTAAAATTCCCTTTATGTAATGGTTATGTCGGTAATCGATTTCTACGCAATCAAGCAGGATCCAGGATCGGTGATAAAAGCGAGCTGAAGTAACGAACGGTACACAAACGATCTACTGCGCGATGATAATCTTTATGAAGTATCATTAGCAATTGCATCCATATTGCTTATATTAAGCATTTCAAAAGTTGAAGCTGAAGAAAGAATAATCGAGTTGTGCGCATGTGCATAATTAGCTTTCTTATTTATGAAACGATTTTGCTTCAGTCTTAGCAACAGCTGTTTTTGGTATTTGTAATGGAATTTAAAATAAATAAAATATAGGCACCACGGTTAGCTCAGTAATTTTCAATAACGCTTACTTTGAAGAAAGTTGGTTCTTTATCACCACTTGTCATCAAAATTACAACCTGATGCGCTGGTTTGACCACTACTCAAATAAATTGATTTGTTCGAATATAGGTATTGTTTAAGGAGTCTCGTTCCAACTCCAGTTTTTCTTACATTTATTGAGATTTAATATACTGATGTATTTCATGTAACTAATATAAAATATGTATATCGTGATGAAGTTTCCAATCGAATTAATTGCCTAGATTTGTCAATATTCGTAATTAATCAACACCTGGTACAAAGTTCTATTTAAAATAAATTTGCACGCCTCTGGATGCTAAATAAAATTTAACCCACAAAAAAGAATGGTATTGCTGTACTTAAAATTCAACATCACAATTAATGAGAAAAAAATGTGCCTATATATTCGGTTTGGGTTCACTTATCATTCGTAAAAGATACACAAATTTTTACACGGGATGATTTCTCGTGCGTCGACTTCTTCAGGAATATTAAAATGAATTTAAACATAAATATTTTATACAAAATCCCCAAATAAATCGACTACTACCATAATGCAACAAATTCAAAATAACTTACATCTATCAATGTGTCAAAATTTTCTCCACTCTACACTTAATTTTCTCCTTTGGAAGGGTAGCAGCAATTTGAAAAATTTGATGGGGGGGCGCCTTGTACAATAGAATCGGACCTTCTGTATCGCCAGGCCTACTGCTAAGTTTTATGCTTTTGTAAATCGCAAAGAAAGTGAAGGATTATTATTTATTGAAAAGACCCAACAAATTTTAGAACCGACAGATCTTCAATAACCCCAAACCTTGGATACGGTAACACGAGCGAGACTGATGGAAGCACTGAGGGCACATTTGTAGCTGCAATAATAAAGCGACCTATCTGTTTATATGCAGAATGACAGAAAGTTTCTTTGTGGTGGCTATAATAACCGTAATGAATTTTTGTGGTAATTATAACCTTCCTGCACTGTAATAGTGACGAAAGGCCGCTTCTCGTCATGTAAGCAGTAAAAAATTAAAGATGGTCGGATTTCAGCTATATCGATAATCTGCAACTGACTAATGTGAAGGTAATGACGTACCTAAGCAACGAAAATAAGTCTAATTTTACAAAAAGTGAAAAAGTTTTGTCTTTAAATTCAGCAATAAGTATTAAAAATAATAATGGAGGGGATTAAATTATAATTAGCTCATTTGAAAGCTGTGGAACCATCCCTTTGTGTAGCAGCAAAGTATGTATAGAACTTGGTGAACTTTATATCAAAATGAAGTTTCTTTATAAGGCATGAATTAGTTTTTTGCTAATTTATGACATCATAATGACTTCCCTCGTAAAACGTCGTTAATCAAACAGTTCATTCTTGAAGCACTAAAGTTTCTATTGGTACGCGTTTTAAGGGTATTTCTTCCTTAAATTGTGGCTTAAATAAGTAAGGACGATCTGAGATAATGCGGTAACGCCCGCTTGCAAGTTTCACCTCCGTTACTTTAAGATTTATACACTTTGCAACTTTTGACAAGGAATTAATCATTATCATTATAAGTATGCGAAGCAAGGCATCTTCGGTACGCTTGTATAGTCCTATTACACTGAATAAATTAAAAGTTATTTATCCGCCGTCGCTTTTCAGCTGTGAATTAAATCATAATCCTAGACATATAAATTAATTTTGGAATTGGTAAAGCTTTTTATTGAAAAAGTTTTGGGGTGAACTTATTTAACTTTAATAACGAGAAAAATAAATGAAACGCTTTCCTTTTGTCAAACCCCTTGGAAAATCGTTTAAAAAATTTATAATTAAAACTAAACGTCGTCTTTGGCCGAAACATGTCAGAAATAATTCAATATATCTCTAAATAAAAAGGGACAGATGTCTTATATAGAAAACTATGACGAAATTTATCAAGTGGAAAGTCAACTTTCGACGGATTTCCTGAACGAAACTGTTTCCGCCTAGACTCCCAGCCAAAAATTTAGTTTTCTTGTCCATTTTTAACAGCTTTGTCATTTGTTCTGTAATTGAATGCCTTCCGTTACGTTTACGTTCCTTTTAAAATAAATTTCGTTGTATTGCAGTGCAATAAATTGACGCTGTCTGTGGATGGACGTACGAGTATACAGCAAACGAGTTACTTTTTTACGGTTCCTCTAGCTAATCCTTAGAAAATCGGTGTCCTGCAAACAACAATCTTTTCGTGCAAGTAACCCAACAAGTCTTTAAAATTCAATTTTATGAAAATCTGAAAAATCAGGCTGCTTCGTCCATTTTTGATTCGACGAGGACACAACCTAACTGCATTTCACGAGGTTATAAAAGTAGTAAGTTTGGCAACGCCATCTTGATTTTTATTAATGTCCTTGTTAATTGTAACAGCGATCAGGCAGTTTAAAAATGTGATTTTTGTATTGATGACAGCCATTCATTTAAGTACCGGGTCGTTCAAATCCGTGTCTCACCATTGGGATCCCCGTAAAAATAAATATGGCGCCCATAAAGCCATAAGAAATGAGAAAGTAGTACCCAGTCTCTTCCACCCAAAAACCTAAACGGATCCAACTTAAATTTTAAATCAAAAAGTGGCACGTGATGAAACATTTAAGAGAGGGTACCCTTACGTTAGTTGTAAACAACGCTATGACCTGAAGTGTCGTAGAGAAGGATCACAAAATAAAACATTATAATATAGTAGTATAATAGTATAATTTGTAATTTGAATAAATCTTTTCATCAGTTATCTTCAGTGTAAGATACTTTGTAGCAATTGATTGATAATAAAGCATGATAAGTATAAATCACATACACAAAACATGATAGCAAATATACGTTAAAACTTAAAAGCAAGTTGCAAAGCAAAGAACAGATTGGGGTATAAGCAGGTAACAAAAAAGGGTAGCCCTGCAACAGGTGACTTAGGTTTGGTGCAATAAAACACTTGGAAACATATGAAAAATTATAAAATCTTGTAGGTCAATCAAATTCAACGTTAATAGCAAAATATGTGGATATTGGTGAATCCTAAGAGGTTTGTGTGTTGAATTCCACCCCTGGAATAGATAATTCACCTCTCGTCAAGGACATAAGAGTCTGCAGTTGAGATTCGAGATCAGTCCCGGCATTAGGTGTCGTAACTAATTTGGTACAGTTATTTGCTACCTCCGTGACTATCTCATTCAAGGCGTAAAGTGTTAGTTTACCTACAAGTCCATACACGCATCAAACAATCCAAATACTTTCACATATGTTCTTAAAAAGCATGATCAAAATTATAAATTTGTCTTGAGGCCAAGACTATGTAATCAAAACACAAACATAAATTTACCAAACATTACACCAAAAAATGAACGGAATTTCAAACAATAAAGGATAACGACATCAAAAACGTGATTCTGCATTGAGGTTAAGTCAAGTCAACATACATACATTATAAAGTAATGCAAAGGTTACTACCTTTACCTATTAAAGAATAAGTAGAAATAGATTTTATTTTTCACGGTGTTAACAAAATAGGGGGTGAGGTGGGAAGAACCGGTTGCCCGAGGAGGGTACTCACAAAGAAAAATTAGAACATCTTGAAAGCAATATATCCATTGGTGATATGATATTAAAACATTAAAAACGAATATCTCGAAAACGGCTTGTCGGAGGAAAGTAGGTACTCACAAAATGAATGGTCTGATCTGGACGACACATATCTACAGGTGATCGCAAAACTTTCAGTGCAAATCTCTGCAGAATGGAGTGTCGGAGGAGGGTACTCTCAAAGGGCGGAAGTTTAGAAAAATGGTAAACCCGAATATCACACCGAATACCTACAGAGATCATTAAGATGTGTCACACGAGGTTATGATATTTAGATTTTAAAGTCAGTGTGAAGGGGGATGAAGTAAGCACAGAAAAGTACATAATCATCAATGTGAAATAGGTCATAGGTTTAGTAAAACCAGCATGATGTTTTTGCAATCGGTTCCTTAGAACCGTTACCTATACGTAACGAAATGAAATCAATTGCGGTATTTAGCAACTCGGTAGGTATAGATCACTAAAATGCAAAGTTAAGGTTCTGCATACGCCAGTTATGACAAGTGAGTCCGCTCAGATGTCGCTACTTTTAAAATATAGATACGAATAATTATAGCTCCACCCATTTGTCCCACTCTCAAAGGCAGATATTTTACTGCACAGATATTTCAACGTTACAATTCTCTGCTAATCTTATCTCCTCGTATTCTATTCGAAATAAAATTTCCTCGGTTAGCTTTTAGTTTGGCCACACTTATATTTTATACTTATGTAAATTCTTACGTTACTTGAACGAAATTAATTATTGGATGTGTATTGCGTAACGCACAAATATTAAAGAAGCGAAAAAAGCATATTGTGTATTTAGTGGCATTGCTATAAAGATAACATTTGCTATCCATATGAAAATAAACCAATTTTTCGCTATAAATGATATCTGCTAATTACGGCAATTTTACATAATGTCTTAGATTCCGTCATCGTGTTAGATTAACTATCGTCGCGATCGTTTATAATTTATAATTTTATATTGCTGCCTGTCTGTTCGTCTGTCTGTGTGCGCGATAACTTTGTTTAGAAACGTCCACCCGCTTTGAAAATTGGTTATGTTCCTGAGGATAAAAGAAAGGTTGTGACCGTTTTTCAGGCACGTAGGAGACCAGATCAAAAAGTCGTAGCTCCAAAACTGCACATACCTCCAACAAAAAGGTTTTTTTAAATAATACTTGTTAGAACATATGAAGCTCCTTATCTTACCTTTTTACGGTTAAATTTCTCATCAAACCCAAATTATTGGAAATGACTACCTAATTGCACAAGAAGTAACCGATAAAAAACAATAAATGATTGCACATTCAGTAACTAAAGAAGGTATTCGTTGCGTGGTGCAAGTTTCTTGATAGGCTAATGAATTTTATGTAATAACAATGCGCAGGTACAACTCCACTTTATTATCAGAATCGTCTACAATAAAAGACGCATTTCCACGTTAGCAGTCTTTTTTGCGAAAAAAATAGCACAGGTAACCCAATTGATTTTTTAGTTTCGGGAAAATCCGCCCACATTTTGAAACAAAATGCACCCAGAACAACAAAGGACAGGAATGTCCTACTACAAAAAAATCCAATCTAAATTGCAAATAATGAAAACAAGTGTAAATTGTGCACAACTCTTGTGCAGATAAAGCACATTTTTTTAACCGAAATAGCTTTTGTTTTGACATCACCAATGGATATATTTCTTGCAGACATCTCAATCGCCTTTTGTGAGTACCCTCTTCCGACAATCCGATATCACGGTAAGAAGTCGAGGAGGGCTATGGTTGGTAGAAATTAATTCCTTTCGTTGAGACCTTTCATTAGAGTACCAAGAAGGATAAAACTATCCAGTAAGAAAGGCACATTACATGGACGTTTCGTAACGTCACAACAGAGTGAAACAGCGAAATTTGATGGTCGTCTGACACACCTTCAAGGTATAGGCTACCTACTGCAAAAAATTCCAGGACTCTAGGACCATTCCCCTAGAAGTAGTTCAAAACGGTAGAAGTGGATCCGGACGGACGGACGGACGAAACGCAAACAATAGCACATTTTGCTAATTCTCAAAAAGTGCACTATGTATATACACATTATAGCAACACGTACGCAAAAATGTGTCAAATGGTTACAAATTATAAAAAGTAAAAACACATTAAAATCTATAAACATGGACATGCAAATATATAAAATTTTTGGACATAAATAAATAAGGAACAATATATAGATCTTTTAAAATTTCAGAAAAATTCGTCCACAAATAAGAAAGTTAGCATTGCACATGCACAATTTATTCTTTGACACGTCACGTCTATTCAATTTCATTTTCTAAACATTTGGTAGCCTTAGAATATGGAATTTATTTTATGTACCTACCTACAATAAATGGTAAAAGTGTAAAATTATGGTACCTACATGAAAAAAATTGATTTTTTATTATGACTTTTTAGTAATAAACGTAGAAACATTCCTTCCTTCCGTGCAAGTCTCGACATCATAACGACCCAAATATCGAACAAGTTAAAAAGTAATCATAAACGATTTACATAAAGCGCATTTCCAATTTGTAAGATGCAACTTCTGTTAAAATCGTAAAAATCCGGCAACAATAATATGAAAGATAGCGTTGCACATGGGCAATCCATTTTTGACGTGCCACTTCAATTTCTGTTTATAAGAAGAATTTCATTTCAATGCTTTTCTAAATAAAAAAGTTAGAACTGCGCATGCGCAAACCTAAATTTTGAAACTAATGTTAGATTTTCCTTCGTTCCAAGGGCCTATGTATCAAATTTCATTTAAATACTTCCATAAATAAAAAAGTTGACACTGCGCATGCGAAAAACCAAATTTTGAAACTGGCGTTTGATTTTCTTTTATTCCAAGTGCCTATATATCAATTTTCGTTTAAATTATTCCATAAATAAAAAAATTGGCACTGCGCATGCGCAAAACCAAATTTTGAAATTGGCGTTAGATTTTCATTTATTCCAAGTACCTACCTATGTATCACATTTCATTCAAATACTTTTATAAATAAAAAAGTTTGCCATTCGGTCTATAAATGGTCGAGATGCGAAAATGCCACTGTGAATTTTGAATCGATTCGACTTAACTTTTGGCATTGCGTATTATATGGCTAAAGCTATGCCCATATTGAATTTCATGCAATTCAGGTAATAACTAATGGAGATGTAAAAGCGATCGGACATTTCTAAACAAAGTTATCGTTCACACGGACAGATAGAGGGACAGACAAAGGAACAGACGGACAGACCAACAGACAGACGACAGACAGCAATACAAAATTTTAACGATATCAAGGATCGTTAATGAACGGCAAAAGTGTAAAATTATGGAACATGTAAAAAACGGTTTGTTGGTTTTTTTACAATAACTTTTTTAGCGCTAAAAAGTAGAACTTAAGATAATCATATAGTAGCGATACAGCCGTAAGGGCAGACAGACAGACGGGCGGGCGGACAGACAAACGGATAGACTGGCGAACAAAGTGGCCAGACATTTTTGTATTTTTACGAAAATGCGCTAAAAAAAGGTGGCCCGTAGTTTTATAACAACGTGCCTAATCAACAATTGTAAATTGTTAGATTACATTACATGCCAACAGTGTTGAATTACTACATAATATATAAAAGTCCTCATATTATGAGGAAAAGATTTGTTCTATAAGTCTATTTATTTGTGTTGGATGAAAGTACCCATAGGTGCAGATTTTAATCTGTGCCATAGGTATAGTCATACATTTAATCACACCGCATTATCTATATTGATAATGTGAGGTAGGTAAATATAAATAAAAAAAATATCTTTAGAAATTGAGATTGTGTTTACCTATTTACAATTTAAGAGTAACTACCTATTTGATGCTGTTATACGAATATATAATTTTAATGTAAATATAAAATGGTGTTGGTATATATCGCTAAAATTCCCCGATTGGCTGTATTGAATACTTTTATCAACACTAGAGGTGGGATTTCTTGAAGGGCGTGTTGATTTTATTAATTTGCTCAGATCTGCTTTGTTTATAAAAATTTAATAAAAGGAAAAATTGTCCAACATTCTCTCTACAATTGCCTATATGCCTTACCGTGTCGAGTTTCGCTTTTCACTTTGCTACTGTGTATGGTAATAAATTCTGCAATTACACGAAAGTTTGCAAAGCAATTTTTAGGAACGCAGATAAAATTTTATAAAATTGGAGACACAGAGGCATGTGGTTAGTTAAGTAAAGTCTATTCCAAAATTTTGACCCCAATATCTTTACTGGATCCAAAGTTATGCGCTAAGAACGATTTGATTACTTTAGCATACAATAATTTTTTAAGGCCGAATGAAACTACGTCGATTTTTTTACTTATTTTTTCCAGTATCACTTATTGTCTCGACATCGTATGCGACTTGTTTTTTTCGAAAATTTGAATGATAATTTTCACTGCAGCAGAGCCTTAAAAATCGGAAACTTCATTTCAAGATTAACATATTGATATGTAGAGAAGGGAAAAGTGTCATTCATCATTACGTTACGGACATACAGAAGAATTTGTTTAAAAACCCCATTGGGGAAGATATCATCTCTAACACATTTAAAAATAATATGTTCTCGTCCATTTGCGAAATTCAGCTTTAAAAAACTTACGTCAAACGACGAACCTACTTATCTCAAATCATTAGCTTGGAGGAGTATCGAGGGTTTTAGATCACTTTAGCGATTAGTAGGCCATGATTGATTACACGCGGGCGTTTTTTGTAAAGGATTATCCCAGTTGATTGACGTGTGTGTTAGTGGGGACTTATAACTGAATTCCTTTAGTGCATGTTTACTTCTGCGAGCGTTTTTAAAGTAGCTGATCACCCTATAAAAACGAAAGAATAGTTTTGATTGGAACATGTCTTAAAATTAATAGTAATGTTATACCAAACGAACAGTTCTTTGTTAATTCATCGGGTTTTAAATTGGGTAGCTGTAATAAAAACGAGTTCAAATTACACGCTCCACCTCCAGATTCATTAGATTAGCTAATATTTTCTACCCTCTGCTAAGTCTGATGAAAAATCTGGCGACGAAGTTACCTATATCTTTCCAGAATGATACCCTTCCATGTTTGATCCAAAAATACGACAAATTGTATCGATTTAGAGCAAATCACAGTAAATTATTCATCATTAAGTTTATCCCATCCATACGTACATTTTGGAAATGAGCTCTAGTTTACAATTCATTTTCAGTACCTACTTGATAAACATTTAGGTAACAATAAACGCGCTATGAAAAATATTTCTCAGCAATCAAAAAACGTACCATAGCAGACAACTTCCATTTATATCAAAAAAGGAATAGTAGGTATAAGTTTTCCATAAATTAAAGAATTAAAAAAGTTCATATTTTTTAATATTTTTTATTATGCATTTACTGGCAAATGGAATTCAAAAAACTACCAAAATTAATAAATCCAATACAAAATTAATATATTCAAAAGTCAAAAAGACGGTATCGCCTAAGAATCTAATTATCGACTTTCTTCCTACGGCCTCTTACAAACAAAATATAAAATTTACATGAAAAAAATATATATACACAACAAACACTCTAGCCAACCCGAGCCAACCAAAGAAAGATGAATATAAAACTAAATAACAAACCCTCCTGCTATGTCGTACTGATTCCTAAACTGTAGTACCTAGTCGACTTCGGGTGCCCAAAAGTTACCTTCCGTTGCGATTTTATCACGCGGTTTAAAGTATCTTAAAGCTCGAATCGCGGTCTTTCTTTCTTGTGTCGCCAATAGGAAGGTCGTGCTATGATAAGTGTTTCAAAAATTGAGTACTTATACTATTTTGTGGAGGGTTTTTAGCGAAATCCCTCACAATGGCGCATTTATATGACTGTGAAGGCGTCAGAACTGGGTACCAACAAAGGGAATGTGGTAATCCTCAGAAGACTGATGGTGTCGTTAAAGCTTGTTAATAGGATCACACAAAAATGCGCTAAAGCCCGTTCGATCTCACACGAGAACTTTGATGATTTTTTCAATTTTTAACACTGTTCCGTTCATCTTACATGGCCACAAATTTAGTTTTAATTATATAGGTATTTCTGTGTTTTCAAACCTATAGTCGACTTTAGCAAACTATTAGTATTTAACTACCATCCTTGTCTTTAATTAAAACCCCGAGTTGTGCCCTAAATCGTTCGGCGCTCTCGCTCATACTGGGCCCTCGCGCCTTCGGTACTGCTCAGCGCGCCCTTGCGCGTTCGGAGCGCGTTACCATGGCACCTTCGGCACCTACCTAGTTACACCATTGGCTACGATTGGTTACCTACTCAGAAGCATGAGACTAAGTTCTAGTTTTAGTAGCTATCATGCCTCAGACGTATCTCCCTTAGCTTCTTTTTCACAGAGAATAAAGTAGGTACCTACCAAACCGTAATTTATTGCCGATAACGTAGGTTAAGTATTAATTAATTTTGTGGTCATTGTATAATGTACATACCTACGTAAAGCTGCGTGTTTATACAACTCTAGCTTGTGTTTCGGAATTAATATAAGGTGGAAAGTCTTCTGTTTAGAGAATGAGCATCAGACCGAAACCTTATCTTGTCAGCTAATACATGGTGTACCGGAACAGGTAGGTAGGTAATGATAGAACCACAGATTTAAACACTCACTAATCTGTGATAGAACTACACAATGTCATATCCTTCTGTTAATTATCGGCCAACAACAGACAATGCAGCAGTATTAAATAGACATTTACATAAAAGTCCGGAAAATGATACATATTACTGGCGAGGAAATGTTGAAGTGCGTGGCCCCGAGTACTTTAATTTCCGAGTCAGGTAATGTGATTTTACTAACGAGTTTTGTATTAAAATTTTACCCGAAATTGTATTTTAATATAAAATTTCAATTTTTATATAGAACTTTTGGTCAGAAAAAACTCGTGGTTGATCCATACTCTAAATGGGGCGATGAACCATACAGGAAATAGCAACTCAATTCCTCAAAACCTTCCCCATGGATATTTAATTATTTTATTATTATATTATTTAATTAAATTAAATCATGGGGAAGGTTTTGAGGAATTGAGTTGTTTATTATTTCCTGTATAGAACTTTTGATTAATGTCAATATGTCAATGATGACAGGAGTAATTATAGACATTTAAAAATGTGACGTTGCGACCGGTAAAGTGACAGGTGCGGCCAGTAAAGTGACAAGCGGCAGGAAACGTCGTCTGCTGTGCCTCTGTCATGGAAACTCAAATTTCCTGACAGAAAGTAGGCATGAAAATGAAGGTTTCAGGACGAGTTTGGGTAAAGTGTATTATGGCTTGGATTGGATATCATAAGGTTAAGATATTTTAACCGCTTATAGTGATCGGTTATAATTCCTTATACCTCAAGAGTGGATTGTGGGAGAAGGATACTTACAAAGACAAAATAAATGTTTTAAAGAAAATGCGCTTTATCTGCACAAGAGTATTGCACAATTTATCCTTGTTTAGAATTTCATCGCTATTCTCCTGCCAGGGCGAAAATTTTGCCTGCCAGGGCGGCGCCCTGATTCGCTCCCCTCTGGCTACGGCCCTGGGTGCTACGTATCATCATTCTGGGTCTTCGCTCAAGTCCCGCAGATGTATATAATATTGAGAATATCTCAATATTATTGAAAGGTAAATGAGTGCAAAACGGTCTCACTTGACAAATAGTTTACTTGGAATCCCTGTGCGCCTGTTACAATAACTGCAATGTGTGAATTGAATGTTAATAGTACCTAAGTATCGCTTGTGACAAGTATTTCAGAGTCTGCAATATTACATCAGTGGGCAAAACGTTGATGAGCTAACAAAAAAAGAACATCTGTATAATATAGGTACCTTCTTCTTGTCCAAAATAAGATCTGTCAATTGCCCTTTGCCTCTGATATACCTATATGAGGTAGGTACCCAAAATAGTACATTATATATCAAGGTAGAGAAGTCCAGTATTATTGCCTGAGCACCAAGATTACATCTCGAGGCGCTTGCGCCGAGGGGTGTAAGGTGCGAAGGCAATAATAGACTTCTCTACCGTGGTATATATACTATTTTTTTCACTACTAGCACTTGAAGTCCTCTAAATTAACATATTATATGGTAAGAAAGTGAACGGTTGGACAGAATTTTTTGTTTATTAATTTAACATGTCAATCAAGTGTGTAGAAGTTCAAGTCAAACAGGCCGTATTTTGTTCTGTCATTGAGATATTTTCAAAGAGTAATTTCGTTCGAATTTTTTCAAAATGGTGGCAATTATTCATTTTAGAAAACTTGTCTAAACGTTTATTGAGCGAAATTTCGGATTGTGTTTTCTAAAAGTGACAGCGTGACAGTTCTCATTATTGACTACTAGTTAATAATGTCCACATTATTAACCACTTTGAACAAATGCCGAGAAAGCCTACTTTACAAGTGGAAAAAAGGTTAATAATCATGTCATCAGACGCTAGTAGTGAAAAAAATATATTATTACAATCGTCACACCATTTGTATCAGTATAGTGACATGGCGCATATAAAAACAAGTCTTAAAGAAGTTGCCATTTTAACAATATTGCCTTTATAAAACCGCAAAAACATATCACAATGTATATCTGTTGTAATTTTTCTTGGCTGCATAAAAGATGTACGAGTATGACTCTTATTTTGTTTCCAGTCTCCAATAAAAACAGTAGGTATATAAGACGGCAGAGGAGGCCAGTGTTCTGCCAATCTGTCTCTACTTCAAACCATTAGCCTAGTTGTCAAGTAATGACAAGATGTGTATTGTGTATATTTATGAGTACCGACATTCCAGTAGGTATATTAAATTAAAACGGAAAATATTAATTTCTCGATTGTCCTTATCTGGGCAAGCAATAGTATAATTGTAAAACATTACTTCATCCTGCATTGGTTTGGGGCAATTGTTTCTTGCTGCTATATTGTAACGCGGTAGCTATGTATAAGCAAAGAATAAGTGACATCAGCTTTCAATCCTAGTAATGTTTCACAATTACATTAAGGGATCTTACTGTTAATAACAATGTTCAAATTCAAAACTGAAACTTATTTAAAATATTAATATAGGCAACAGAAATTCTTTGGAACCCTAGGTTATATTATAGCCGATACTTGGTGACACAAAGGAGCACCAATTGGGATTGACAGTAGCTCCACATACTATCTCATGAACTGCTACCTCATCATTTGAATAAAAAGGAATTCACCAAATGTTACTTGGGACAAACATTGATAATAAAAAAAAGTAATAAAATTAACCGTCCCGTAAATAAATGCACTTCCAAATGTATGATTTTTGCTCATATTGTTTTGTGTTAAAACACTGGTACAGTTTGGAGACCCCCTCAATTCACTATTTTGCACCCGAGTATCAAAAATGTAGGTGGGAAGAGGCCTTATGCCCACTGACACTCCAGTCAACGATTGTAGTTGTTTTCCTTATGACAACGCTTAAAGCATAAACCAAGATTAATCTTATCCGAGGTTGTGCGAGAAGGTTAGCACTGATACTAAAATATACAGAATGACAATAAGCAAATATGATAAGAAGCTAAACATAGACAGCTTAAAATGAAAAAAATAAGTTTTCAACACATATATTTAGTTTTGATTATAATTCTAATAAAACTACACATTAAATAAAAATTTTGCCACGTCTATAGTTTTCAAAAATGTCAAATACTCACTCAATACAAAAATAGCTTAGATCATTTTTATATTGTTAGTTAATGTGGGATAATTGTGGTAACTGCTGTGTAATATTTAAGAGAAGACGAAAGACTACAATATAAATTCAACAAAAACATCTCAAAATAATATCTACCACAAGTTAACATCTAAATGCAGCACATTAAATCTAACAATTGGCTGCCATATTAAACTGCCACTAAAACTACATCTAGACTAGCAAACTCTTATACATTTTTAATCTTTAAAAGCTACTCTACTAAGAGCACTTTTATGGACAGAAAATTTAAGAATTCAATTTACATCACTTCAGTATTAATTTCTACAAACAACAAAACAAATATGCCAAATATTTAAATTCACAAACACAGATGGTAACGAAATTTTGATTCAAAATAATTCGATTCTATTGGTGGCATATTGACGGTACACATAACTTGCTACGCAACTGTAGCAATTTTACAATATCACAGCAAATAAACTAAAGACGTTGAACAGAACAGCGAAAGTATTCATGGAACTATTAACTAATAGGAAATCTTACGCATTTTACTTCAGTGCAATATTTGTAGAAAAATTGCTGATGTAGCATTCCAGCAAGATCATATCACATTCAAACAATAACATAAATAGGTGCTGGATTAACTATTTACACTACATTAAACAAATCTAACTAGTCATACAAATGATATAAAAATAATAATGACTACAAAAAAACTTCTGTCTTTTCTTCTCTATTTCTACATTTGTAACAACATTTAAAAATATATTTTTGTATTTATCCGAAATAATATTTACCATGACATATTATAAGAAGTACAAGAACATTAGGCGATATTTAAAATAATGATGTGCAATATAACTTAAGAAAAACAAAACAAAAAAATAACTCTTGAAAAATAAAAATGTATCCAAAATAAATGTGTCAGAAGTACACGTAAGTAATATTGCACATCGCTATTATAAAATAGAATTTAGCCATTAACTTAAAACTCGTATAACAATTAAAGTGTATGATAATTTCTTTCAGTGCGCGCTTTGTAGAACTTGAACGCAACAAATCCTATAGCCATTAGGCCAGTAGCAAGAACAATACCCCCAATGAAACTTGGGCCATCGAACTGTCGAGTATGGTGAGGTACACCAGTGGTAGTTGTCACAGGATCAGTAGTAGTAGGCGAATTTGGAATCGGAGTCGTACTTACAGTTGTACTAATAGTACTGCTACTAATAGTGCTGCTGCTAACAGTGCTGCTGTTTGGGGTTGTCGATGGTACAGTAATTGGTGCGACGGAAGTGCTAATGGTTGATGACGTAGGTTCTAAAAATTAAAAAATAAGAGTTAGACATTTTAAACAATATATAATAACAATAGTAATAATGAAAATGAATCATAGACATTATTAGAAATGGCATTCATACAGAATGTCAATTTTAATAAATTACGTCATTTTAAATCTGTAAATAAACATTCTGTTCAGTAAACTATGATACCATACCACAAGGACATCAATTTGACAATCTCAAATGCAATTATCTGGAATTTTTGTTCACATCATATAGAAAACAATCGTACGATTTTCTCAAACATTCCAAGTGATGAACACAATTTTGAATTTAATTTTCAAAAATAACATAATTTGTGAAAACATCCATATACTCGTAATTGTGCAATTTCTTTTGGTGACAGGCTTCTCTGGATTATGCCCATTTGGCCTACATAAATGTATAAATAAATTTTGACAAGGCATTATAGGTAGACGTTTCACGCACTGGTACTGGGGCCGATCAGAGCAACTCAATAGACCACATAGAAAGGTATTATACTACAGTAAAATCGCATATTATGCCATACAAGCAAGGGAAGCCGGTATACAGGGTGTTTTAAATTGAGTAGGATAACATGGCTATCTTTGTTATTATTATATATACTTACAGATTGGGATAAATTGCCAAAATTTTGTAGTTTTTGATGCGGACGGATATTCCCTTCTGATATTCCCATGCCATATTTTGCAAAAAATAATTCGTTTCATAAATAATTGGAAAAAAATGAAAATCGACATTTTTAAAAAGTTCACATATTTTAGTAACTAAGGGAGCTATCGAAAAGTTTTAAATAAAAGGTGCCAGATTCGATGGGATAAATTCAATGGACGTAGAAAAATGTTTTCAAAATGGCGATTTTCTAGATATTGACATCACTTCCTTATTTTAAATGGATGCCATATTAGATTATTACGTCATTCGATAGACAAAAAATTACAAAATCAATGATACTAAACACTTAGTATTTCATTTGGGTATCAACCTTGCATTTTTGCCTCAAAGTTTACATCAATGTACTTCTTATGGCAATAATTCCATGGCTGATTGTGATCGAAACCAAATTCGTTCGTTTATTGTCTCGCATAGTCACCATCGACACAGCCATGAAGTTATGGCCATAAGAAATACATTGTAAACTTTGCGGCAAAAATGCAAGGTTGATTCCCATTGTTTTGTATCACTGGTTTTGTAATTTTTTTCTCTAAGTGACGTGAAAATCCAATATGACGTCCATTTAAAATAAGGAAATTGATGTCAATATCTCAAAAATCGCCGTTTTGAAAAATTTTTTTCTACACCTATTGAAATTATCCAATGGAATTTGTAACTTTTATTTGAAAATTTTTTCGATAGCGCTCTTTCCTACAAAAATATTTGGACTTTTTAAAAATGGCGATTTTAACTTTTTGCCAATTATCTACGAAACGATTTATTTCTTTAAAATATTGCATCTGAATATCCATTAGCAATATTAGCATCAAATACTACACAACTTTACCAATTTAACCTAATCTGTAAGACACCCTGTATACCTATATGTCGTACGCCTAGTCACTTAGAGAAATTGTGACACAGTGTATTGTCTAGGGCCAAGCGATCTTCCCTTCCCCTTCGATATCGATAAATGGTATCCCTTATCGATCTGAAGGGGAAGGCAACTACCCCACATATCAAATTGTCTGCCCTTCACAAAATGACTAGGCTTTTCGTGAAATGATGGATTTCACTAAAATACTACGACATATATATTCATTGTTGCGTTCTCAGGCGCTTAAATCACGTTCTTTCGGAGTGTAATCTTATAATCATGATTGCTAAAATCGTGGACAAACTGAACATAAAAGTTTTATGATCACGAATTCCTAACCTATAAATGCAAGGATATTTTTGCTCAAATGTTAGGTTAGTCCATATTTGTAACTGAAGAGGAGCATAATCGCGCGAGTACTTCCACTTGAATTTAAATTATTTTCATAATCCAAACAAAAAATACGTAATTCGAATGAAAATGTTTACTACGTAAACTTAACCATACTTTGATTTAAATTCGCGCGTTCTTTCGTAAAAGGTGATCCTACGAATCACGATTTTGAAATCATGATTGCGAAGTAGCCGAAAGAAAGCGCTTCTCATTAACATTTTATAGAAATTCCCAAAAAACCGACATGAAAAATTATTGTGACTAAAATACGGTTTTTTGACTGTTATTACTTAACCATTGAGTTTAAATAGTTATTTATATAACAAGAGCGCGAAGTTCAATTTCGCGCATTGAGACTGTCAAATGCGCGAAATAACTTCGCGCTAGCGTTATATACAATATTTTTTCTACAACTGAACCGATTGTTAATTAAATTTGCTGTTTAAGTTCAACTTTGTCACGTGCGCGAAATACTTTTTTTCACTGTTGACGATTTCGCGCACGTTGTCAAGGACAACCTTACTTATTAATTAACCGTTTAAAAATGTAGTACTTCGCGCTTCGAAATTCGTCAGAAAATGACAGGTTTTTTTGACAGTTGTAGAAAAAAATAATTTTTTGATGGTAGTACAATTATCTATATATTTTATTATTACCATTTATTTGTGTAAATGATGATAGCTCCATAAAATGGCGGCGTACTTACAATCTGTATTCAAAATATAAATAAATTCAGTTATACTTACAATATTGTTTCTGAAAACAGTGGACTAATACATTTTTTCAATCACACTAACAGAGAAAAATTTCTAATGAATATGTATGGTTATATGAAAAGTATGTACAATGTACATGTCTCAAGGAGATACTTCAGATATAATATCATTTGACTTGGCGTCCCTTCCCCCAACCAGTCTTGCGGCTATCCAACATTCTTATCATGTATACTTGCAAACAATGAAGGTGGACAAAGATAATAAATAATCATCTGTGTGTTCCCGTAACCTGTTCCAACCAACCAGCATCACCTGAAGTATATTGATAAATAGAATCTTAATTGTAAAAAATTATGCTCTACCAAGCATTGCGAGTGCGTAAAATCAAGACTAAGTTGATATCGAGGAAAATAATGTTGCCATTGTCTAAACAATCATATTTTTTGAGAACATTTTATGTATGATGGATGTGTCAAGGACCATCACCAACTTTCTTTCATTTCAATTTTGTTTGTTTCCTCTTCAATTTTGATTTACCTTAGTAATATATTAAATATTTGCCTTTAATACTTAGTATACTATAGAGAGTATAGATATTTTCAAAAACCCGAAGTTTTTCTCAAATAATTACAAAATCTTCGTCGTTATAAGTGACGCCGTTATCCGAACTCCACTATATAAATAAAAAATACCTTCACCACATGGTCAAAAATTTCCTAACCAGAAGTATGTCGAACACTAATGCTAAATCATCAAAATCAAATTTTGGGAGTTAAGATTTGGTACCATGAAGCGTATCTACTATGGCAGTATATTGTACACACAAGTACACGCCAGTAGCCAAAAATTAAGTGTTTGTTTTGGTGGTATGTAATTCAAGACGAACCAGGACCGACAAAGATTTGGAACAATACACTAAAATCTATATGGTGAATGAAGAAAATAAAAATAATTGCTGTTTTTAAATAAATGAAATAAAATTAATTTAATAATCACATTAACTAATGTTAGTGTAGGTATCATGAATTACCTTCATTGCTAAAAACATCGTAAGTGTGGAAATTCAATATTACGTCCATTTAATAATTAAAAGTTGATATTCATTTAACGCTGTAAGCGCGTCGCGTGATTGTGTTTTAATTTTAATTAATTAATTAATAATTAATTGCGTCCATTATAGTTATTAAAGATACAAGTTCGATATGAACATCATAATGAAACGCATGTAACGTTTACACCACGAGGCGCTAAGCTGAGTGGTTTTAGTTACACAAGTTTCATTAATAACATATATAACGAACGAGTATTATTCAAAATTTAATGTACGACGGTCCAAATAGGTCTTACTCGCATTTTTAGTGATCTAAACGTTTTAGTAGATTAAAATTCAAGTGACAGTCATTTTAGAGGGTTATAAATTGAGAACGCCCCCCGCCCCCTCCCCTTTTAAGATATTCATGTGCACTTAAGCTCATATAAAAGCGGTTATGTATTGCAATTCCTAGATAATATTTTTAAGTGCACCGCACAGTATTGTGTTTTCAGCTTTTTCTTACGAACCGGCTAAATCGACATCCAGCTCACACTATAGCAATATTCATGGACAATTAAACCTCATGCTGACATGCACACATAATGTTTCCTATTTGACAGGACAGATGAAATCGAACATACAAAGATCAACATTCAAACAAAAGCTGTAATGACGAGACGAGAAGATATTTTGTAAAATACTAGGTTTGAAAATTTGAAATGGTCTCCATATTAAAACTTTCCAGAGTGGTTTCCATGCAAAAAACTGTCTAAGTAAGTGGACTCTAGGTTAGGTATAGAAACTTATATCTAATTTAAAAAATGTGTTTTCCTTATCTAATGCTATTTTTTTCTTTCCAACATTCTTTATCGAATACAATGGCAACTAAATCATAATTTTAATATCGATATTCGATATCACCTAGCTGGAATCGCCCAGCACTACTATTAAGCTCTAGCTCATGTTATATATTATAAATTATTAGTGATAAATAATATATAATTACCTACTGTTATAAATTAATCCATTTAAGACAGTTATAACTAAATTTGTAAATAAATAAATTACGTAATTAAATTTACCTTACATTATTTTTAGAGACTTGTCTCTATCTGAAAACTACAAAATGTATTGGTTTGTTAAAAAACCTACAAACTGATAACTTATAAATCGTAAGATTGTTTGTAATTGAACAACCCATCTCAAATAGAATATTTGCGAGCTTGTCATCAGGGACGCCCACCTAGATTTTTATGTTCAAATGAAATTTCATCCTGCTAATCAAAAAGGTCATGTTAATGTACCGTCTGATTTTTAAATAATGATAATTCTTCATTGTGTTTATTAGGTGTATCGAACCCATACCATTGAATTATAGTTATAAATTCAACGCCCATACGAGTACGGTTTCATAGTCCCCTACTCCAACCGGGGTGGGCCACGCGCATCTTAGTTATAATATCGCTAACTTACTTAGTTGAAGAGTTAAAAAGATGATTAAATTATCAAAATAATGTATTCTGTTCTACTGAATCAAGATCTGTAATTAATGTGGAACACCCTGTATATTATTACATCATAATTATGTTCGAACATTCTTCATTTTGGAAACTCCATGGCGGCACATTAATAAGTGTACAGGATTGTTCAGTCAGTAGACGAGGGCAAATTTCTCTTGTTTTGAAAACTTTTGAAAATAACAGATAGGTATCACTGGAAAACTGAAAATGTCAACTTTTGTTTCATTTTCCCTACTTCCTCATTTTCAACGGTTGGAAATGAATGGTTCCTGTTAGCGTCTTCTCTAGGCACTTTACTTTCGAAAAATATGAATCTGTTATCATGATTTTCATAGCACGCTAGATGTAGAAACTGCAGGTTACTACTTGCTTATTTCTTATAGAGCCATATTGATTTCTGCCATATAGGATAGAGGACAAAAAAGAAATTCATTTGAATGCATCGCCTGCATGGCAATGTTGATTGAGCGAGATCCATTTACCCGTGGATGTTGGCGCCAATCTAGCGTGTTATGGAAATTCTGACAATCGATTCAGAATCTCCAAAAAAAAGTGCTTATGGAAGGTCCTAACTGGAACCGTCTATTTCTGACCGTTCAAGCTGGGGAAAATGAAAACGCATTTCTCAGTTATTTTCAAAAATTTCAAATGTGTTTTTTTAGTCACAAAAAGGGGGAATTTTGTCCCCATTTAACCTACAGTGTATCTCTCACCGTTACGGAGATCCCAATGGTGAACCACGAATTTGAACCATCCTGTATACAGAGAAGTTAAGTTGTGTGTTGTAATGTACAGCCGTTGACAAAAGTAATGATTGCCGAAAAGGTAAATCCTGCAGCCATTGAACTACTCTGTAACTGGAACGGCATCGCCCATAAATCAGCCATTGCCAGGGGCCGTGGCGAATTTTTGTGAGAGAGAGATGGGTAGAGGTAGGTATCCCTTACCTTGTTCCACTCATGTGGGCTTATGGGATGGTTTATACTACGTCTTACATTTTGCTTATTTTTGTCTAAAATAAGTTATTAAGAGATTTGCAAGAATGGTCATGAACTGTGTTGCATATACGTACAATCATTTTTATAATAAAAATTCAAATATTCAATTTCATGGGTACGTTTTGATAACATTTTCCAACATCGACGTGCGCATTTATTATTTTTGCGCATGACGGGATTTGCACCGCTCAGATTTCTTTACTAATGTACCTCACACTCGTTTATACTGTCCTTATGAATGATAATTCTTCTTTCGCACTCTTTAGTACTAATTCAATAGGATATTCCACTCGCCAGAGAGTATAATGTGAAGAAAAGCGTTAACGCCGCCAAAACCTATAAAGCCGTTTTGACTTACCTACTAATTTGAATATGAAGTTCCTTATTATTTAATTTTTCACTCAACGTTATTATTGATACTGCTCACTAATGGGGCGAAAAATACCTTTAAGGATTGATTTTTTTTATTTATTACCGATTCCTTCGGTCTACAATGAACGTACATTAAGTGGCGTCAAAGAGTAAAGATAAAATATAAAAGCATACACATATCACACAGGTACACATATCACAAAAGTTAAATTAGAAAATATCATAGTTTGCATTTTCTACATCCATATCCATCCACATATGCTTTAATGGTGTAGAAGCAGTTATATACGAAAAACTTTTTTCATTTCCCTACGAAATATTCCGAAGGATTTGCAGGTCTTGAGTTTTTCGAATGTACTCGTATATACAATGGTTTTTCTGGGGCCAAGTTATAAAGGTGAGTTCCGGAAAATATGGGAGACCTTTTGTAGAAGGTGTAATTCTGCCCTCACATAACTCGGCGTACAGTTCATCTTGGGCAAAACTGGGTTATATAAGTAGCGCAATGCCTTATAAACCCTCTGGTCCAATTACCGTGGTTAGATGCGCCAGAAACCTTTCGCTGCTCATCAACGAAATTTGCACTTATGCATTACTCAAGCCGCTCGCTGTGGATGTTCCAATGGCTATTTGTCCTCAATTCTTCAATACTGTCAATGGCACCACCAACACTTACAACTCGTGTGTTTGGTATAGTTACGTTGGATGTGTCAAGGTATAGTTGCGAAAACAAAGGATCCATCGGACTGTTGGACAAATTCCAGTCTCGTAAGAGAAACAAACGTTCCATAAGACCAGCATAAGACATTCGTGTCAATTTGTTTCCATCTAATGGCAATGCGGTGACCACTACGAGTAAATTGAATTTTTGCTCTTAGAGTAACCATGATTCTTAAATTCATTTTATTCTAAAAAAAGTGCTTTTTTAAATTTACGTTTACCTCGACGCCAATTGTAATATATTAGGTACCTACCTCCTTGCTAATATATTATGTAAAGGGTAAATTACAAACGAACACAACCAATGTTTCTAACTTTATTTTACGTTAATAAGCAAATGGAATGCGTCGAGCCACCATGAATGACATTATTGAAATTATACTTTTTTAACTTCAAGAATCAAGTATGTGAGTGTGTGAGTGAGAAATGGCGCAGTTTACCACATTATTAAGTATATATTTTAAGATATTCCATTAACAACTAGATATTGGCACTTATAAAAGCATTGACAAGCATTTATCTTTATCTTTCTAAGGCCCCAACCTCCCAGTTTATGTACTTATCTGTATTTTTAACCAAATACGTGTGATCGGTCCTGCATATGCAATACAAAACAACGTGCCAGACAAGGATGAGAATACCTACGTTATGCTGGTTGCCTAAAATCATTGCGGCACGCGATTTTGGGGCTCGATGCCGTTCCAGTTACAGAGTATATAGTTCAATGCCTGCAGCATACGCAACCAACACGTGAATATGTGCAACTTAGACATGGGAACTAACAAGTTAAGGTAAGAAATATGTTGGTTGCTTATGCTGCAGAGTCCTATCAGGCGAACATTACTTTTGTCCAAACTGAAGGATTTTCCAAAATATGTTTATATAACTAGCGCATGTGCTCAAATTATGGCAACTACCTCAAACATTTCCACTTATCTTATCACTCCTTGTTTCTACATTGTATATTTAAACATACAACACCGGCGGGTTGCGTCATCAAAATCAAATGTATGCCTGAAATGTGTATCCATGGTGTTATATATTTTTAATTCCATGAACGAGGTGAAACCAATTGCGGTGGTACCATGAAGTTCCATTTCAAGTTTCCAAAATATCCCCTAAATTATAAAGACATAAATGGTAGGGATACCGCACCACAATTAAGAGTATTGAGTTGCAAAAAATTGTATACACGGTTCACCTCACTATATGATTAAGACTTTAGAAATTGATGTAAAGCTGCTCTACAGCTTAACATAATCGGAACGTAATTAATGAGCATATGAATTAAGTATTTAATTATTAACTAGCTATTCTGCTCGTATTTAATATTGCATTCATTTGTAAGATTACATAGAGAAGGTAGGCCAAGCCCTAAACCACAAGTTAACGAATTCATTGGATTCAATAATCAATAACGCCACATACCTATAAATACACGATACACATACGTGTGTACTTGCGCTATGTTTCTATTCAAATAAAAAGCGCAATTTTTTAAGAAATTCATGCCACGTCAAATCATTCTTTTTAAAGGAGCTTTTAATGTTATCCAAAATTATACACAGCTTGCTACCAATTTACATACTTTAACTTGACATCTTGATCAACAAAAATGCACCAAATCACTGTTTGAGTATCAGCTACAAAATTCCCAATGAAGTCAATGTCTTGTACACAGAAGCAGTAGTCGAATTTTCTTTACTCTCTCGTGTAAAAGTTCAATGAGGCATCCATTTAACAAAAAAAAACAAATTGCTATTTATGTCAGTAACCACCGTCTTGAATTCCATGTACCTAGACATTGCTTTTGAGGTTGTCCAATCGAAATTAGAAACTTTCAACTTTTTTCATAACCTATAATTAAAACGAGATATTTCATTTTTCTCTAAATAAGCAAAATGACAAGTGTACGCACATCTTGTCCGCAATAATGAGAATGAGAAGTCGTTATTGAGACATGAAGACAGACAACCTGCAGTTCGATCTCCGGTCTATTTTAGTATGATTGCAACAGATTTCGGATAGTAAGGGACTGCCAGTAAATATTGGCGACCTTCTCGGTATCACCAATGGATAATGTACCAAGGAATCCGAAGATGTCAGATATCTCATGGAGATCCATGGCGATCCAAAGACATCCACGGATAGGTATCCGAGAATGCGCATGCATTTTTTAACTCCACCATACCATTTTAAATTACATAAGTACAAGACGAGTAAATTTTCCACGCCACTGGTCAGCAACTTTTGTAGCTATTAAACATCCGAACATCGCCGAGGTCACGATTCACATGCACGACACGAAGTAAACAGGCGAACTGTATTAATTTATGCACGACACAACAAATGAAGTAAACCAAAACGTTATAAATTTATGCATATCTTTTCTGTTCATTATAATATTATACAATAGGTGCAATATGGAGGTACGCCACTGGTCACGCACGACTGAAAATGCAAAGAGTTGACGCAGTAAATAAAATTTTTTGCCCACCAAGAATGTGGCCGTCACACGAAAATTTGCTTCAACGCGCAAAACGAAATTTGACATTTTCAGTTTTTTGGTGGTATCTCAGTTATTTCGGATTATTCAAACATTCCAAATTTCAAAGGGAATAATTGTTCTAAATTTGCACTTCTCAGAAAGTAAGCTTCATAGCGAAAAATATTAAACATAAAATAGAAGTGCCTTGAAGAGCTGTACAAAGAGCTGTACAAAAAAGTTTTATTCATTTTTTGCATCGAATTCTAAATAAAGCCGCCAGAGGTAAATATAGTCGGAAAATCGGCAGTTTTATTAAAATTTCACATATTTAACCACCCCTCCCAACCTTAAGCCACGGGATCTCGCTGGCAGACATGACTTTTTCTACTTCACTATGTATCAGCATACTTTACACAAAAAATCAGCCATGTAGCGATAAGTCACTTTTTTCCGTAACCAGCTCTCCGTCCATAAGTTACATAGACTGTTGCCGGTAATACAAAAAAAATCATTTTCCAGTTTTCACGAAAATCTTCGGCATTGATCCCAAGTTTTTTTATTCAGTGGCATACTTGATCTATAGATTATAGATACCGAAGCAGAATTAATTTACACAAATCATATGCAGAAGAATGTGAAAAGTAAGGGAAAACAAAATTTAAAAATATACCTACCTAACAGTAGATATTATATTGATTGTTTCCGTCACGTTTGCTCTTTTGTAAAAATGAAAACATGTCAGACAACTATAACAATCCTGCAGGCGCGGCGGAGCCCCTAATTACCTAAAGAAAGAACGTTATTTATTGTTTTATTGTGGGAGAAACCTTGAGTTCGCCCTCTTATTGGCAACAATCGCCACATCTGTTTACATTTTAGATCGGAGGCCATTTCGCATTTGAAATATTTGGAAATATTCTAGTGTAGTATTCTGTTTATATTACAATTAGAATTACGATGTCGCATTGATTAGTTTTTTTACGAGAACATGAAACATATCATGTTGTAAAATTGAAATTCGATTGAAACACTTGTCCACCAAGTCCAGTTGCATTCAGAATGAGGAAACCAAACCACATTTCAGAAGACCGTGCAAAAAAGTTCACCATTATGGTTGATAATTAAATATAGACATATAGAACATGTTATTATACTGATATACAGGGTGTTATAAGCATTTAAAAAAAATTAGGTGGTAGAGGGGATCGAAACTAGCACTTTTTCCAAATAAACCGAAAGTCCAACGTGTTTCGTTGGAAACCACACTCAACAAACCCCTCTAACTGGGGGTGCAACAAAATTCTGATTTCGAGTATATTTGGTATATGGGGGTTTTTGAACATTTTAGAACAATTTTTTTTAAATCCCTTTTCAAACAAAAGTTGTACTCGTTTAAAAATTGGTCCTTCGCTCTTCGGGTCAAAAAGTATCCCCGTCTATTACTGAGTCAGAATGTAATTAGTTGAAAATGTCGCAAATAATACTAATAATAATACATGCGAAATTAGATGACTCACTAGTAGACGGGAGATACTTTCTGAACCGAAGGACCAATTTTCAAATGAGTATGAGTTCGACAATTATGTTCATGAACCTCGTCATGAACTAATCAAGTATGTATGTACACAACAAATTCCGTTGAATTCTCTCCATATTCGTTGTTCGGTACCAAATACCAAATTTCGTCGGAATCCCCATAGGTGCAATTTTTTACACACAAATATATATCACCCTGTATATATTTCAGAAATACTATATTTTTTATGATCTGCACGTGTAGTTAATTGAAAATCATCTCTAGAAAAACTGCATTTACGTAACTACGTTTGGGATTCACCGTGTTCATATTCAAAGATCTTTAGTTGAAATCAACTTTTTTTCTCGCCACAGTTTAGTATCGCGCCGCCTTGGGGTAAAAATTTTGGGGAAATTTTTAATAAATCGGAAAGGACACACTTAAAAATCGCTAGGAGGCTGATATTCTCCTAGGCGTTATGGTTGCTGAGAAACTAAAAATGTTGGGACTTGTGGATACGTAGTTAGAAAAAGCCAAATTTTAAACCCTCATCTTATTGGGAAAAGGTTTTGCTGTGGTCTCGACTATGAACCAAAGTTCCTGCTGAGTACGATGGTACCTCATTTTTCTTTAATGGAATACTCTTTAATTTAAAAAGATACCATACTAAATTCTCTTTTCAACACTGAAAAAATTCAAAAAATTACATATTAATTGAAAAAGATATAAACAATTCCAAAAAATCAAAATCTTGTTTGAAATGTTTGTATTTTGAACTTTTTGAAACTTTGTTACTCATTGTGAAGTTTTTTTGAACTTTTTTGAAGCACTTAAATCTTTCTTAAATTTTATCCCTGGGATGTTATATTTCTGAAGAGAGATGCTTTTTAGATTACAGCAATCATTATAAAGAAACTTTTGTAATAAAACATTTTTCTGTATCTCGTTTAACTAAGAAAATATAGGATCACTCTAAAATTAACAATTTATTATTTATTATTATTTTCATTTTCCATCTTAGGTTTGATAAGATGGATGGACCAATTAAAAATAGTTATTTTTTATACAAGGGAAAAAGCTTTAGATTTTAGCTCGAAGTTCGTGTCGGCAGACAAAAAACCGAGAGCTAAAATCCAACATTGTTCCCGTGTAAAAAAAATTGAATTCCTATCTTTACTCATGTGTACATGGGAGTTTATCCGGGTTTTCCCGGGGAAAAAAAGTAATTTCATAAAAAGTGACATTTTGTGACCTGCAAACAGAGTATTAATTCTTGTTTGTGCCGTGCGAGGTGGTAGGTGATCGAATCCTAGCAATTGAGTTTCCATAAAGCAGCCATTTGAAAAATCGGATGTAGGGTATGATCAGACCGTCGATTAGACGCGTTTTTGGAGGACTGGTGACGTCAATTCCAGAGGTAAATGATTACTTACATAAATACCGATCTAGAGATACTAAATCGATGTCAGACTGTAATCAATCTCCAAGTGGTCTCATAAAAAGTATCTCCAATCAGATAGTGAGCCGGAGCGAGCAAATCTGTTCTGATGCAACAGTGTCAGATCGCTGAATTATATCGTTTGAACTAATTCCACGAAGATTAAGAAACCCCTCGTTAATTTGTAGCGAGATTGGTACTATCTCTAAATGATGGTGACCCAATTTTGATCCATTTAAAAATCGATTTTTTCCTGTATTGTGAATGTCTTATGAACAAAGACAACTTTTTCAAAAATTGGGGCTTTTATACAGAAACATTTCAAGGTACACATGCACAATATACGCTATATAATTACAATGCAAGAAAAATTAAGTGCTTAAAGAAATTTGACTTTCCTCGAAAATTGCATTTTCCCTCTGGGCCTCTGCAAGTATCCTCCTCCGACAGCTCGACATCCGAGATACTCGCAGTTAATTTTTTACATCAGTAAGTAGATATTTCTCGTCAAGATGAACCAATCGCCCTTTGTCATTCGTGGTACTAAATTTTAAAATTTAAATGGTACACTCCCTACATGCATTTTTTGATTTTACGGACAATTTTGCACTTGTTTTGGCCTTTTGGGTAATTTATACGAGGTTGATAGAAAAAACAAATTAATTTTATTTTTTCTCTAGGTGACCATGAACAAAATCAATATCATCCCATTTTACCTTATTTATCTAATCACAAGAACTTTAAACAATTGTGAATTTATCAAAATTAGTTGTATCCGAGATTGTATCCGGTATCGTATAGAATCACAGTGGCTGGTGTTTTGAAACGCCCTGTATATATTTGTCAAGTGATTACAACCATTTGTTACTTTATGTTTGAATAAAAGAGTTTATAATTTTTTCTATGTTAACATATCGGCTTCTTTGTGGAAATCGATTATTATAATTCCCCATACTCCGCCAACAATTTCAGACGGGCGTAATTACATAGGGAAAACTTTAAATCCCCGAAATATTTCGATTACGAAATGTCGGATGTACTCGCCAAAAGGAAAATGAAGCGCCGAACAAGAATGTCAAAATTTGAGGTGCGAGTAAGGTCCAGATGGAATTTGTGTCATTGAAGGTACTGATTAGATTAGGAGACGTGAATTAAGCAGATATTTAAATGACACCATTGAATAAAATATGATGACAGGAGTACTGTTTATGAAAGCGAATTATAAATACAAATTACAAGTGCATATTATACTCAAGCAGTAACGCAGCAGAGTGTCATGTTTCATGAATCATGCCAATTGAAATGCTGACTGGATAGAACTGGAACAGTGACATTGTTGGTATGGTCGGCGGATATGGAGACGCAGGGAATTTTTTTTATTTGGTATTTGATTAAAGGTGCAACCGGTTACGTTTAGGGCGCGGTAACCGAAGGTGACAAAAAAATTAGTGCTATCCGAGAAAAGTTCATGCAAATGGTATACAGACATTTCTATTCGGCGGTCTACGATGTGTAAGCATCAGTGTCAAACTCATTTTCTTGGCATAATTGTTTAGATTTTAACACATTATATTGGTTCAATTTTTCGTCCATTTATCGCCATTTTGAGAGCACAAAACGCATAATAAGCATCTCTGTCACTACTATAACGGGCGATCAAAAATGAGTTGCTTGCTGTCGAGTCGCCTTTGGAAGTTCAGATTAAGTACGATTTCCTATGTAAACAAAAATTCCAAAGGTGACTCGACAGCAACTCATTTTTGATCGCATGGTACACTGTGTAGTGTAATAGACTAATAGATAAGGAGGGCGCCTATGGGCATTCTACAGACGGTACGAAATACAAATTTGGTTAATGGCAGAAATAGATAACAATAAAAAACGATAAAGGCTCTGAGGTAATAGGTCAATTAACGGTGTATATCATCTACGTATTTAATAGCAATCCAGTAAGTTAATAGATCACACAATTGAATAGAAAAAACAAAAAAATTGATCAAATTAAATTAACAGAAGATATAAGAATCTAAAATACAGTGTGGGCCTAGCCCTAGCGGCAAACCTAGAAACATTTAAAACCAGGTGTCAAATTCTTGACAGAATAGCTTCCTAGCTGAAACCAAAAATTGCCAACATATGTACGCACTTACAGACGGGAAAAATTTATTCTTTAAAAGTTGCTTAAAATGATCTAAAACGTCAACATTTGATGAAATTTCGCATTGTACCTAGCTCATGCTATGAAGAGAAAACCGTCAATTCGTGGAATTGTATGCAACCAATATTACACGATTTCAGGATACGTCAAACATTTCTTGAACTGTTATCGAACATACCATTCCAATTTATTCGTTGTGAAAAATCGCAATTTGACACTAATAAAAAATACACACTAATGGGCAACTTAAATATTAAGTATGGATAACGGTAAGGGATTTTTACCGTTCGAAGACAATTGTTTGGAGGAGGAGCGAAGCGACGACTCCAATTATTGTCTGAGAACGGTAACCCTTAACGTTCGACGTGCTTATAACATTTTTGGCGCGATCGAAATTAAAATTATGCAACCAATATAAATATGCACTAAGAAATTAACGAGCAGAATAAATCGAAATGATCGAAGTGGTATGGTGTACATCACTAGGCAACCAGTTTAAATGTCAAAATTGAAATTAATAATTTCATAAAAATGTGCATGTGTCTGATGTAGTTTACTAGCTTTGCACTTCCTTTATGACTTTATGAGCGTCTTGCTATAGGAAAAACAGCACAAATTGTAGGTTTAATTTACCTAACAATAATTAAAGATTAAATGTAATGTAAGACTGTTGATTTTTAAAAAGGCGTCGGTAAGTATTTTTGCTGTTCTGTTTTTAGATCGGTAAGTAATTTTGGCGTCGTCGTAATCATAGTAACTGGTAAATTCTACGTACTGTCATGGAAACACCCATGGTAAATAGTCAGAAATGACCGATCGCGCAAAAATTACATTACCATGAAGTGCTACTACTATAGTGGTAACGTCTCCTCTGAGCGAAGGAAAAGATCTGCTCGTCTATGGTTTTGGATTATCCGCACAGCGAAAGATATTACATTAACTTTAACGTCATTGCGAAAGGCAATGAATTCGTAATTTAATGAGACACCACTCACAACATATAAGTTTAGAATATTAATGTGCAATTGCACGTGTGCCAGTTGGGAACGCGTAATTACTACGATTATACAAAAAGACCAATAACTTTATCTAGTGGATTAAGGACAAGGGCAAGGACCAACGTTCTTTTAAGTGTACGTAAGGGAAATTTTAAATTAAGAAGTGTGATACTTCACTCATGGCGAACCTATTTTTAGGATTCCTAGTATAACTTTTACACATGCAATACGGAGTCTGGAACTGTATTTTTTGTGACATCAGATTTTAATTATCTGTCTTTTTTATTCGTAGGTTGAAATAGGGAGCAGAAATTGCCAAAAATGTTTTTCATGTTATTTTGCTGTCTCGCTGTAAACTTGCCAGATTGTACATCACACGCTAACAAAGCATTGGTGAACGCATTATTACGTAGTGAAAAATGATAAAACTTTTTTGTTCACATAAATAATAGATATACAAGTATTCATACAAATGACAGCTCAGGTAATGAGACAATTCGATCAACACATCACTAACAAAAAAAATAATTCTTAAACTGACTAAATAAAATTTTTAAAACGAGCTAAATCGCCCAACTACTTTAACTGCGTCAATTTACGGAAAGTAGCAATTAAAAGTTTGCTGGAATTTAAAAGTTTGAAGATCTCTTGTAATGTATATACGTGTAATTTTCGGTTGGAAAATGATACCGAGTTAACCTAAACAATTACTATAACCTATAAATAGATTAATGAATTAGATTAAAAGAAAATAAGATATAATGTATAAATCGATACAAAATAAAAACGCGATGGTCCACCGTAATCTTATATAAAAGTAGCTCTCTACACGTGGGAATGGATTTTCAACATTTCACTACATTGTGAAAGAATACCTACATAATCGTTTTTCCGTGCATCTGTATGAATTTCTACTGGAATATCCGCCTTGAATGTACATAAAACTTGAAATTACAAGTTTTAAATGCCCTCCTCCACATTGAATTTTGAAATCGTTCGTTTTTTTGAAACGGCATCTGGTAATGGTTACGCAATATTCGAATACTATCATTTTATAAATTTTCACGACCAATATCCTATTAAAACTGGGATCGGTTGAGCATATTCTTCATATGGCTTAGTTGAGGAGATGCCATTCCGATGTTCTTTCTGGGGTATTTCAAAGATGTGAAAGGACGTATGAAACAAGTAGCACTAGAAGTGTTCAGAGATCGCATAGAACATAAATTTCCATTTTAATATCTGTCACAGAATTAATTTAACGTAAACGTACAACCATGTAAACAAACTTTGTTCTTTCCTATCTTACATCACCAGTACTGGTTCCAAGAGGATTGACCTAGTTGAAAATGGCAGCTCGGGTACAAACATTAACATTGAACATTGAACTTCTAAGACTTGTTACTGCACGCGTGCTCACTGACTCTGTACAGCTATATATCGGAAAAATACCTTTTGTTACAGCTCTTCTTCAATTTTAACTAACAAACGTGAAAAACATTATCCGTCGACCGCCGGAATGCGTATAAAATTTTAGCACGATATCTCGAAAACGAGTTCACCGATTACGATGAAATTGTGCAGGTGGATTCTTTATTAAATTTTTATATCTAATAAAAAAACTCTTCCTCGTGTCCTATTTGTTCCCCTTGTCTGGTGGTGATGATAATCTGCGACGAGGTTTGGCCGTAGGCTGGTCTGGATTGATTGGCATACAGTGCGTTTGAGATAAGATGAGTCACCTGAAAATCTCTTTTATTTGGCGAGATACGAAAAATTCGCAAATATAGTTTTATATGTGACTTTACCGAGGATATTACGATCTATCTGATCGCATATTCAAACTTCCGGTATCACTTCCGGTTTAACCAGTAATCCATACAACTTTTGTTTTTCAAATACAATGCCTATGTTTTTTTACGATATTCAAAAAGAACAATGAATTTGTTGTTGAAGAATGTTGTGCTCTTCTGTTTCCGTTTACTGCGTTCTCTTTACCAAGTTACCCGCTCCACCTACCCTCCACAAACACAAATAGTTGAGAGAGTGTATAGCTACCTACGCCTTGTCGTACTAGGAGAAGTATTATTCTATTGCATTATATGCTTTTATTTGCTTTTCTGATAATTACTTATTGATAACGTAGTCTTTTTTATTTAAATAGCGAAAACGCTGAAACCTAATTCTACCAATATTTATACTTTCGTTTTGCGAAAATGACTTCTCGTTAGCAAACTTAGCGAAACGAGAAACTAAGACGAGCTTTTAAACAAACAGAAAGCGTGAAGAAGTAAAAGCTTACGCAAAATACATAAAGGAATTTTACAGTAAGTAATTGCTACTGATAACGCTTCGCATTAACCTACCTACCTACAGCGTTCTTCCTAGTTTTCATCCGAAAATGCGAAAGTAAACTTGTACAATACAGGATTACATAAGAGATTATTAAATGGGAACACATTGTAGAATTAAACTTGCTATTTAACTTAGCCACGTTCCATTTTTGTATTTGCTATCGCTAGGCTAATTAGCAAAGCGAAATGTGTGCGACAGTAGCTCTTAAATTTTTTATTAATTATAGCAGTGTTTTTTGTGAGAGCGTCATTAAACGCGCAATTGAAAATTCGCGTTTTATTTGTCTTTCATTAGGTAAATTTCTTTTTAACTCGACGGTTATGGCCGAATTATTATTTCTCTTAATTAGGAAGTCTTACTCAAACTTCCTAATTATAAAATTTCTTTTAGCCAGCATTTATGAAGAATAATGTTTGTAAACAACTGCATCTTCTGACCTCCCTAGCGGAAAATTCTGAAGAGTGGAGGGAAAGAAATGCGACCCTGATAAAATGAGAAAGTCTCTAGAAGTTTCCGAAATAGATGTTTAATTACAAAGGTTTACTAAATTAACAGTGCTGTTGCTTAATGGGAACAACGAAAACTAAGTAAGTATCAACACTGGCCCGCATTACTAAAGCATTGATGCGGAGTAAACTCGAGGGAGTAAAGTTGCCGTTAAGATGAATAGAACTGCTTCGACAAATACAAGTGAGGACAATTTCCCCTTTTCAAATTTAGATGTACTCTAATTTATTCCGCTTTAATTTTTTGTAGGAGCCTATCTTATTTCTCATTTTCTAATGTTGCTTCTTTACACAATATCCGGACACGTTTTAAAAATGACTTTCATTTCAGCATGGTTCTTTGTTGAAAAATCACCAAACCGAATAAGCCGCCAGATACATATCCACTACTCCGAGGTTTCATCTGTAGTAGATTCTTCTCCAGAAATTGGAGTATCGATATCACGATATCGAATTTCCGATTTTACTATAATCTTTAGGAATCCACCTTCACGCGTATACTGTTTCAATTTTATGCTTGCATTGTGGTATACGATGAGAGACAAAGTTTTGGTGTTATGATTTTTGAATTTCTCATTGATAGTTTTATAACAATAAATTATCGTACATCAATGTAGCAAAGATCCAAATATTTTTCCGGTTGTTAAATTAAACTCTAATATGTTGTGTGTATGGGGGTATTTCAACGAAGTCTCCAAGTAACTAAATCTATTGATGGAATTTAACCGCGCCATTTTGCCGCGCAGAATCCGAGGGCCTTAATTTTTCGGGTGTTGATTGTCATTTCCTTTCCTAATCCGCATCGAAGTACAAGTCAATTTTAAAAACCAAAAAAACGTTTAAATTAGTCTAAAAACAATATTATCATAGTGACGAAATTAGTGCTTCTCTTGCTGTAGTGGAAAGTTGCGCACGAGTATTCACTCCCTAATATTCATTAGCACACCGTCAATTTTCTGACCTAGGATACGGTCACAGTAAACCCACTTTATATTTGGCTAAATTTGGCCTAATGTATATACAAATAAGATACGTGCAATTTATGTTATCACTACAATGGCATTTGGCCGCAAAATTTCGCATGCACTTCGTCCCTGTTATTATCATATTTTTCAGTTCAAATTTTACTACTGTAGTACTGCAGTAATGAATTTTTTTGGTTCTGCACTAACGATATTTCAAAGTAAAATTTCTTCTGAGAACTCATCTCTGGGTCATCAGTATGCTCTAAACGATATTGCATCGAAGACGCTCCCAGCTGACGAAACGTATGAAATTATAATCGATTCACTTCTACCGTTCCAATTTATGCCCATACGATAGTGGCTGAAATCGATTACTTGTCATCGTCGTTTGATTTATTACATACACAAATCAAATTTAAACATACAATCAATTTCCTAATTCCAATCATGAATGTGTCATGTCTTAGATAAAATACCTTATATTCCATGTCCCTATAATAGGAATAGATGTAAAGGAAGGCGTTTTTGATATGAATTATATAACATTCCACGGACTTGCATTTTCGTTACAAATAGTCAACTTACGAATTTATTTGTAATTTAAAACTCCCAATTTAAATTCATCTTTACGATCTATTCAAAGAACGCAAACAATGTTAGTAACCATTAAACAAATGAAAATATTGCTTGCTTTTGAAAGGAAAACTTGATCTCGTTACAAAATGAGATTCATTTAACTGTTGTGGCAATTTTAAGGAAACAAATTCTTAACAACGTTGCGATAAGTCATTCAGATTGATTTCTAGTATTTCAAATTTTAAAATATTGTAACGAATATTCTGGAAATTCCAATTGAGATCGAGGCGCCATCAAAGATTAGTCATTGACGATAAGAAACAGGATATGACGCATTCTTTCCGGGAAATATGAAATGAAATATTTGTTCCAGATCATTCAGAAGGGTTCGGGAACACTCATGCATATTTTAGTAATAGTATTGTTTTTTTTTAGATGAGGGTTCGACAGCTAAGGTCATATCCCCTTTTAATTCTCATCTATGTAACCACACATCTAAATTTTCCCATACATTTCAATACTTTTCAAGAAATTCAATAAATTTCTAGCTTTATCCCAGCTGGCAAAATTCTGATTATAATTTGGCATAATACTATGTGTTACACGCTCATTAGAGAATACTGGACAGTCCTTTATTATGTGGGCCACCGTGAGGGCCATCCTACATCGATTGCACTGTCGGGGATATGTACGATTCAGTAGATGTTCGTGGGTTATTTGAATGTGCCCTATTCTCAGACGGTGCATCTTTACACTCTCTTCTCTAGTTGCGCCTGGCAGTGTAAACATCCCCTTTGCGATGGGTTTTATTTGTGAAAGGTGAGTATTTGTTGCTGTCCATTTTTCTTGCCATTCCGTGTGGCATTCGTTTTTCAGGTATTTCCCGAGGTCATATGGAGCAGCATGATTAACTTCCACCTGCTCCACAAGTGCCGCCTGATAGGCAGCGCTATTCGCTTGTTCGTTGCCTTCAATACCCACATGGCTTGGAACCCATATACACGTAAGTACTTTCCATTGTGCGAGGATACTATTTAAGGCAGACTGACATAATATTATATTCATGGCGTTATGTGAATAAATTTCCGTAAGATCATGCAATATATTAGCGCAATCGGTGACGATTATGAACCTGCTATTATTTGCCATGGAACAATACAGGATCGCTTGCCATAATGCATATTGTTCAGCGAAATGGATGGACGATATGGTATTCAATCTCCACTTATATGCTGCACCTTCGGTGACTATGGCACTACCCGTCCCATTTATAGTTTTTGATCCGTCCGTATATATTACCTGGTATGATGGATATTGGCTAAGGATGGTCTCAAATTCCTGTAGGTAAGTGTCGCATTTTGTAATTTCTTTTTTGTGCCTCAGGAGATCTTTTATTATGTTTATTTTCGGTATCACCCATGATGTAACTTCCCATACCCTCTCATCCAACAAATTTGGAAGGACTACTCCCCTCTGATCGAAATACTCCTTGTGCCTAATATAAGCTGGTCGA